>NC_046155.1:196948074-197248074 GCF_011064425.1 Rattus rattus | reverse complement strand
GAAGAGGGGGTTAAGAATATTTTAAAGTGACAGGCTGGGGAGACTGGAACCAAAGACCGCTGCACACACGCGCTCATGGCACTTCTGATTGACTGTACGGGCTCTGCATCAGATCAAGTCAGTCAGCATCTAACGTGGGGTAAGAAGAGGTTCATGAGCCCCCACATCCAACTGAGGCACGATGGACAGCTTTTGGGGGTGGGGATATTGGCTTTCTTTAAGGGTAGGATTCCTGGTAGATTTGATATCATGTTCTAGTGGATGGCCTCATACCCAGGAGTATATGGGCACTCAGACTGGAATCTGTGTTGTGTGTGTCTGTGTGTCTCTGTGCCTGTATGTGTGTCGGGGAAGGGTGGGGGGTTGGAGGGTGCAAAACAAAGTTGAAAGGGACAGGGAAGTAGGAGTTGATGAACATGATCAAAACACATCATAAGGAATTCTAAAATAATCAATAAAAATTTACAGTACTCTACTATATATGTGAAACTTGCTAAGAGGCTACATCTTAAGAATTCTTACCATACATACAGCGAAAAATTTAACTCTTGGAGCAATAGATAAATTACTTATATTTTCAAGGAAAAGACATTTATTTTACTTTATGTGCATGTGTGTTTTGACTGTATGTATGTATGACATCAATCTCACTTGTGCCTGTTGGAGCTTCTGAAACTGGAGCTACAGACGGTTGGGAGTTACCAATGGGTGCTAGAAATTGAACCTGGTTCTCTGAAACAGCAACAAGTGCTTTTAACTGTTTACTCATCTCTCCAGCTCCCCTTAAAGGTAAATTGGTTATCTTCATTACAGTGATCATTTAATACATATAATTTTATTTATTACTTATATCTCATTAAATTTAAAGAGTTGATATTTGTCCAGAAGATGGCTGACAGACAATAAAACAGACTCTAGAAAAGACACGTTGTGCAGGAAAGTCAACTTTCCTTGCCTCCTGGAGATGAAGGATGTAAACAAGGCTTCTGTGAAATTTCCACTGTACCCCTAGTGTCAGAAGCCTGTGCTAGGCTATAGTTCCACAGTCCCAGCAGACATTGAGATGCAGGTTAATGCAGTCAGCCGAGTTATGTGACCAGCATGCCTGAAGAAAGACATTTTCCAAATAACACAAAGTCTTAACAAATTCCCAGTCATAAAATTCTATAAAACATGAGGCACACCTAAACTCTTCTAAAATAGAAGTTTACTTAAAATATGACTGTAAATTTCAGAAGAAGCCGCCTTCTCTCTATCCTGAAGTCCCCTCGTGTAAGCTCACCCTCCCACTTTTACCAAGGACTTTCTTCTCTGGAGAAGAATAAAACAATAGTCACAGTAAAAACTGCCTATGGAAGAGGAAGAAGAAGAGAAGGAGACAGAGGAGGAGGAATAGGAAGAAGAGGAAGAGGGAAAAAAGAAGAAAAATACCTTCCAAATTCACAGGATTCCTTGAGTTTGCTGATGATCCAAAAAGATAAAGATTTTAATAATGTCCTTCTAATTAATGAGTACAGTATATTTTTTGCACTTTCCTGGATTTCCTTTTACCAATGTTTTATTTAAAATGTATAAATTTCAATTGTATAAGTCCAATTTCAATAAATTTCACATGTATAAATATTCAAATTTTGCCAAATTTATTACTGGGTATTTTTTACTGGTACTGTGATGATTTTCTTAATTTCCCTTTTTGAATTATTTTCATTTACATATAGAAAACTACTGCTTTTCTCATGTTGGCTTTTATATCCTGCTAACTAATTGAATTTATACATTCAAAAATGCTACCAGTATCTTTTACAGTCTTCCCCCAAATGGAATAAGCTTTTCCAAAACCATTTTATGAATATAATTGAGTGACATAAACAGTTTTATGAATAAAAACTGAATTTCATCTAAGACCAGGAGCAAGGCAAGGGTGCCCTTTAGGGCCAAGCACTTGCCTCATACATGGTTGACCCTAACTTCAGTCCCTAGTACTGTGAAACAAACAAACAAATTCCTTTTCTGAGGCCAGCATCAGTCTCCTACCAAAGCCAAAGTACCCAAAAGAAAAGAAATTTACAAGTTAATGTCTCATTTGGAATAATACAGATGTGAAAATCCTAGGAAACAAACCTCACAGTGTGCAGAATGGACATAGTGACCAGAGGTGACTTATTCTAGGGATGCAATAATTCTTCAACCTATGAAAAAGAAATCAATGTGATACAGAAACAAATATAAAAGTCACAAGGCCGCTCAGTAATTACAGACTAACAAAATGCAATGGCCATTCACTGTAAAAACAACAAAATACACATAGAAGGAACTTATTTCAACATAATATAGTATATTTAAAATCCCATGGCAGAAACTGGATTGCCTCTAAGATTGGGAACAAGCATGAGTGCCCTTTCCGGCCAGCACAATACCAGATATTCCAGTCAGAGTGACTGAAGCAGAAAAATAAAGGGAATCTAAATTAGAAAGGAAGAAGTCAAACTGTCGCTGCAGCTGACATGACAGTGTGGGTAGAGAGTCCTAAAGAATTGGGAAGAACTTGGGATCTGACTTCCGGTGCAGGCTCCTGAGCCATATCCACCTCGTCTTCAGCTTTAGCCTGTGCCTCAGTTCAATCCAGTCAGCTCTCGCCACAGCCTCACCCAGGAGCTCACAAAGACAAAAGAAATATAGCACAGGCTGGGAACTCACTCATCATCATCATCATCATCATCATCATCATCATCGTCATCATTATTATTATTACTATTTCCATGCATCTATAATCTTCTAGACCAGGAGTTCCCTTTTCACACAAATAATTATTATTATTATTATTATTACTATTTCCACTGCGGAGTCTATGAACCCAGGGCTCGCATGCTAGGCAAGTGCTCTACCACTGAGCTAAATCACAACCCCAAATAATCTAATTTTGATTGCTTGATCTTTCTTAATTTTGCCATCCTCCCCCCGACCCCCAGCCCACCACCGCCACGAGAGAAAGTAGGTTTAAGGAGGAAGAAGATGAACTTTGAGGCATCTAAAGAGGGGAGCCACGTGTGTTTCTGTTTACCTTTAACCTTCAGATGACTTCTTTTAAAAGTTGAAGTTCTTAAAACAGATTTAGATTTCTTTCTTTCTTTCTTTTTTTTTTTAACTTTTAGAAGTGTTCTTGATTGTTCTAGGAACACTCCCAGCTCCCAGCTCAGAGACCTCCTCTGGATCAGTTTAGCATGAGAGCCAATAAAACCAAGGTATGTTTGAAAGACAAATGCTAAACAGGACACGGAGCGTGATCACTTAAACATACGACAACACTCTTCTCTGTAACTCGGCTCTGTCAAGTTAGGTCAAAACTTTAAAATACCGGTCTATGAATAGAATTTTCCTTTTGTTTTGAAGCATTAAGTGACATATTTACTAGTCTGACTAGGAATGTCAGAAGTATTTCCATGTTAAATATCATCAAATTATTATATTCTCTTATTTAATAATTATTTATTAAAGTTCTACTGTGATGATGTTGTTATTTTAGCCAGTGAAGATAGAAAACCAGTATCAAGATCAAATATATTTCTTCAACTGGTCCATTTTAGTTGTTATAACAACGTAACCTAAGTCTGGATACATTATAGTAAGAGGTTGGTTTCACTCACAGTTCTAGAGATTGAAGGCCACAGCACCAGCTGTCTGCTGGGCTGTCTGAGGAGCACCTGTGGCAGAAGGTACCACGTGATGAGATCACACAGGAAGCAAGACTCTGAGGAAGGGCTGACTCCCACATTCAAAACCTTCTTCCTGTCACTGTTATTACTATTCTATACAGGAAGAGTGATGGCTTTAGGAGGAGGGGCCTAAGACAAGGTCCAGGGAGTGAGGTAAGTTCTCTTAGGAGAGAAGCCAAAGGCCAGCCTTCTCACCTACAAGCTTAGGTGAGGGTGAGAAGACTCCACTTTTAAGTGAAACTGCCCTTAATAGACACCAAAGCAACCAAAGCTTTGAATTCGAGAATCCCAGACTGAGATTTTCAGACTCTGAAAGTGACATGTTTGCTGCTTTAAAACCTTCTTCCCCAGATATGTGGTATTTTGCTGGAGCAACCAGAACAGGCAAAAGCATGTAGACAGTGTGGTGGCCTGCATAAGAAGGCCCCCATAGGCTCATATATTTAAATGCTTGCCCTTTCCAAAGTAGCACTTCTTGAGAAGGATTAGGCAGTGTGGCCTGACTGGAGGAAGTGTGTCACTTTTGAGTTTCAAAGGCCCAAGGCAGTCCCAGTGTCTCTCTCTGTCTTCCTGTTGCCTACCTATCTGGATCCAAATGTAGAGCTCTCAGCTACTTCTCCAGCACCAAGTCTGCCTGCACTCTGCCGTGCTCCCTCTGTGATAATAGTGGCCTAAAACCCCTGGAACCGTAAGCCTGCCTCATTAACCGCATTCGTTTATGTGAGTTGCCATGCTCACTGTGTCTCTTCACAGCAATAGAACACTGACTAAGACATGCAGCATAAAGCTGGGGGGTGGAAAGTGTCCTAAATAAAATAGTCACAGAGGGTCAGGGGCAAAAGCGTGGCAAGTGACAGCCATCAAGGGAGGCGCTAACTTCTGGTAGATGCCTAAATGAAGGCGGCAAGTGATTCCTGGAGTATTCGAGGTGAGAATATTCATCTGAACTAATCTTATGACTCACGGAGAAGGACCCAAGCAGAGAAACAGTGAAAAGCACAACGGCAGACCTGACCTTTATGTGAAGGAAAAAAAAATCAGCTTCCTGTTGTATCAGGGTAAGTCACAGGACCTAAAGAACACACAGACGCAAACACTCACTTGTGAGGATTTGTGCCAGGGAAAGATACCAATCCTTCCCAAGCCACTTAGAAGCAGGAGTAAGAGCCAAAGCTGTGAGCAAGCTTTTAACGCAAGAGAAATGGACCTCTGGGTCGCAGGGGGGCAGAAAGCACGCTTCCTACTGGGCGCTCTGACCATCTGCAAAAGTGAAAAAGTATTGGCAGAAAATCTGGGCAGCTAAGCTCGAAACAATGGCAGGAAATCTCAGCCTCTATTTCAGCCCTGAGACAGAATGAGCTGCATTCCTGCACAGACAAAAACAGAGTCCTCCCTTCCACTCCCCAGATCAGTCTGAGCACATCTCATGAGGTTAGGAGTACTTGAGGATAATTTATTTGACATCAAGTAGCCTTTGGTTACATAAAACGTACATTTAAAGTACGTACAGCAACTGAGGAAACTCTATGTGATGCTAAGACAGTGTTTCAATACACTTGTCTCTAGACACAGCAAGTTTTTTGGAGGTACTGTTTTTACACATCATCAGCAGTACCAGAACTTAAAGGGGACCTTTGAAATTCAGGAGCAGGGGTATGATTATTTACTGGAAAGTGTAGAAGTAAACACTGGCAAAAATAACATAAGTGAGTCCTCCTGTTTGCTCGGGAGATTCAAGTCTTCTGTAATTGCTCCATTCTCTTTGAGATGGGCAGTTGTGTATATTTTAATCTCTGGCAAATCTGTAGTTAAGTCTGTGAAAATTGTTTTTTTGTTTTTTTGTTTTTTTAATGAGCAGAAACCACGGCAGTTTTAGAGAATGGGGTCAGCTAAATGAGTGGTCAGGTTGTCTCTCCCTCCGCCCTTCTCAGGAATGTGTCACAGACTTCTGAAGGGTGACCTTTACCTCAGCTGACCACAGCTCAACAGCCCAGAGTTCTTGTAGGGGTTCTCAAGGGTACACGCTACAGATTTCCAAACTAGAGATGAATTTTACTGGGTGGAAGTGACATTTAGCACCTCCTTTCCCCACTTTCACCGTCCCCCAATGCATAGAGGATCCACCCTGTCATGATGAAGGTAAGAAGGACATTAACTATAATTTTCCCTAGCCATGGGATCACAGCATCCCTGTCCAGGCACTAAAACAATGCTAGAATTGAGCATCTTACATTCCCGTTCCCCCTACATGTTCACCTAGAAACGATCTTAATTTCCCACATTTGAATCCCATTGAAAATGGTAACAAGATCCTAAATAAACATATTTTAATATGTATGAATAAATGGAACGAATACATTTTTTTCGAAATTAATATACCAGATGCAGGGAGATATTACCTAGGAATTTTATTATCTGAGATTTATAAACAAAAGATATTAGGTAAAGAATGTAATTGAATAGGGGCTTCTGACAAGTCCTGTCTGCCTGCGTGACAAGGTTTTTGACGTCGGAATGCCACCTGCTGCACAGCGTTCCACACAGGTGAAGTTAAGTGCAGCAGTAAGGACCTTGCTATCTTCCTCTGCGTGTAAATGGAGGACCTTGTCCCCAGACAGCTTTGGATGTGGCTGGAAGGAGGGCACTTAGTAACGAGGGAGGAAATGACAGGAAGGAAATAGTTTTGTGTCTGGGAGCCATGTGGAATTCCAAGATAAGAAAAACAGTTGCTAATTCGAGTATAAAAGCAGGAAACATGATACACTTACTTCCTTTTATGTAAACAGAAGTATACGTGGGTTTGCGTGAAAATTATTTTCCTCTTGCTCAACCACAAAGCATAGACTCAAACTGCTTGTTGTGGACACACTGGCTTCTTTTTCTTGTGGACATTATGGCTAATAACACCACGAGTTTAGGGAGTCCTTGGCCAGAAAACTTTTGGGGTAAGCTACCTTTCCTTCCCTGCTTTTAACTTAAGAGGCACAGAAATTCTCTGCATGGTTTATTACAGCATCAGGAATCTCTAAGACAGTTTAATTGCCATAACTATCTGGTGATGGCTTTCATAAATCTATTTCAAGAAATATACTCAGAATAAACTACAGAAACATGGAAGAAGAGTCAAGAATATAAACCTTGGCTGAATTAACAAAACTTGTTTAGAAAATAATGAGTTTTTTTAAAGTGAAAATTAAAAAATATATAAAGGAGACATCATTGTCAAATGAAATATAACACCTGGGTCTTGTTGGAATATTACATTTTATTTGTCTGAAGGTAATGGATTCTGGATTTTATTTCATGAAACCAAGGTGTTCAGCAGAGGGTTGTGAAGTCTGTGTTTTTGTCAGCGCTATTCTTTTTTAATTTTCAAAGTGAATTTGAACAACAAATCTTTCTGTGATTGACTTTATAGAATGGTGACATAGATAATGTGGAATTAAAATGAAATTGTGAAAAGAAAAGAGGAAGCAGAAATAACATATGCTATGACAATGGAAGCCTGTCGCAAAAGGGAGAGAAACAGCACCAAAGTGTGCTCTGGCTGACGCTATTTAGCCTGAGGTCTCAGAGCAGGGAGCCGAAATCACCATCCACTCTGGGCCAGATTTAGGAGGCAGGCACTGGGATGGGCAAAGACATTGCCATGTCTCTGTGGTTTAAAAAAATGTATAAATAAGGGGACTAATTTAAGTTAAAACCAGAAGAAACTTTAAAGGAGAACAGGAGTTTATTAAGAGATCTACACTCATGTGAAGGATGAGTTTTTAATCATCTCAGAAAACTGTATCAGGCTCTCTGCTACGGCTGGACGTAGGGCTCTGGAAACTATCTGGGAAATACTGGCAATCTGATATGTTTATCTATTACCACAGGTGTTTGCATTGAGGGAATTAACTAGTTAATTAATTTTTTATAAGTAATGTGCTTGCTTCAAGCTTTAAGAGATTTTGCATGATAAGATTAGTGAAAAGTAAGGTATTCCTGTCTCAAATAAGTCTCAAATCAAGAGAAAAGAAGCTTTGAATTCTGAACAATCTAATGGAATATTTGTGAAAATATCATTTACTGTCCTCATTTATATTAAATGGTGTAAATAGCTATGGTGCATCTGAGTAAACTTACCATCACGAAGCCGTTGTAAATTATTCCAGAGCAAGTCATCTCAAGAGTAAAGATTACACACACACACACACACACACACACACACACACACACACACACACTCACACACTTACACACAAGCCAGTTCTGACTTTTCAAACTATTCAAGTTAATTTCCAGGTTCATATAGGAAAGATAACTTATTGTTCATTGGTTGGAGCACAGATGACTTTCATTAAAATGAATCTTACACTTTTTGAGTTCATTCCTTTATCCTAGCATTCGGGTATCTTAGTAAGGAAACCCATCTGTGCTTAAGAAGGAATTCAAGATATCTGTGTCACAGGTACGCGTTACTGCTCCCTTCTCTTGGTGTGTAGATATGGTTTGGTGAAAACCAAGCAGGTGCTACTGTCTTGCAAAATGTTTTTAAAACAAAGCAAAAATGGTGAGCCAAAAATATGTTTGATGCTTTGTGGGAGACAGGTAAAAGATGGTATTATCATTTCTGGGGTAAAATTACAAAGTACAAAATGTAATTATAACTTCAGTGTATAGAATATAAATATTTCCTGATATATGAATGTCAGTCTTCTCCATTTTCATTCTATTTTGCATCTAAGCTGATATGAGTCTTGATGAAAACAACAAAAAACACGTTTTTTGTTGGCGTACACCAACAATAGGAACTTCTCAGACTTAACATAGTGACATGCATAAAAATTCAAATATGACTTTCTGGCTTACTTAAGGAATGCAAAAAACACAATAAATAAAACAAAGCAAAAAACAAACAAACAAACCAAAAACAATTACAAGTGGTGGTAGCCTGCAGGTTTTCAAAGTGCTCATTCAATCAGACCTACTAAACACGGTGCAAGCACTAAAGCCGCCGGTGCTAGCCAGGTGCAACAGTGGCCTGAGACTGATCGCTATGCAGATGGTTCCACCCTGCTCCCCCATCTCTACTCTATGCAAAGCACTTCCCTTCTTTGTAAACCATCCCAGAAAGGCAGCAGGAAACACAGACCCTCAAAGTGTGTTGGGCTGACGGGCGACTGTCACTGACGGGCGACTGTCGTGGAATGCACACGTTCTCTTAGTACCTGCGAGTATACACAGGACACTTCTGCTTCTCTCTGCTGTCTTATGCTGTGCGGTTGCTGTTATTGTGGTCTTCCTAACAGTTTGTCTAGCACTGGCCAAACCTGGGATATTTCTTGATCTATGGGCTTGTATTTATTCCTCTAATTGATCTTCCCCCCAAATATCATTTCTTTTTTTTTGAAAGGTTTGCATTCTGGGAAGTGATTGTATGCAAACAGAAGCCTGTGAATAAATCGGTAACTGGTATCAGTAACTTCTGCTTTGTCACATAATATCATTATATTACACACAACAACCAAGAATGAGAATATGCCATAGAAATTAAAACACGATTAAATGGTCCCTGAATTGTTTTTAGAAAAAAAAATGGGCTATTGGCTATTCCTAGAAAACCCAATAGCCTTCAGATAAAAAGGCATGTCTAAGAATGACATTCTGCTCATTCACTTCCGACCATGAGCAGCCTTCTTCGGGTCATTCCTTAACTCCAAAGCTTTGGCTGACTTTATTAGGCAATGTACTAAGGTGAAACATGTGAGGTATTGTCTGAGAGTCTGGGCACTCGGGAAAACTGTAATCAGTCACTAGGGTGTGCGTGCAAAGACACAAACAGCTAACCAGAACATCTGTATTTGAAAATTACAGGGACAGACTTGGGAAGTCAGAACGGAGGAGGATTTCTTTAAGATTCTGAATAGCAGTGCTTGAGTTAATACACAGACCCTCTTGCCCTGCAGTGGCTTCAGGCTACTCACCTCCTCTTTCTTTGGGTTTCTCCCTAAAGTTGAAAATGACCTGTGAGGTCTGAGGATGACATCAGGTACAAGGGGAGTGGACCAAGAGTTCTTGATCCAGGTCCTCTGCTGACATCTAGTGACAAGTGTGCCCCAGCTGTCCTGGGGATGGTTTTTCTCTCCCTGTCTTCATGGCTGGAGCCCTTAAGAGTAAAGCCAGGTTCTTGTGTTCTGTGCAGTTCTGACTAGCAGCGTGATTTTTCGTTTCTCTGAGGCTCCCTGGTTGGTCTTCTGACTCTCATTCCAATACTGTCCCATCTGCCTCAGTGCACAAACAACCCTTAACATTCTCCCATAATACCGGAACTTCAGGAGCCTAGCTATTGTTCCGCCCTTCTGGCATCCAGAGGTCCTCATGAGGGCTTGTTATCCTCTAGACATACTATTAACCAGGGATCTAGGAGTGGATGCTCACTACTGGGATTTCCTGAGGCACAAGTAAGGATGGAGAGACGGAGGGATGGAGGCGTGACCTCATTCCTTAGAGCACTCATTGCTAATATACTGTAACTCGTTCTCTCCCCAAAACCACACGGCCTCTGCTTTCTTCTTCATGCTGCTGTCCATGCAAAAACCTGTATATTTGAGTCCTTGGGGCTGCTAGTGTTTTGAAGCTGAAACAGAAAAAGAAACAACAAGCAGCATCGTGGTTATCAGTCACCTTGTTACTGCGGTGTAGTGCTGGCTTTCAAACCGGTGCTACAGTCTTTGTGTTTAATGATTCGTTTGGTAGTTTAGGAGTAGAACGGCTATTACTGTGCCTTCTTGCTTGTTGCCTTACACTGCTCTGAGGTAGCTGAAGGCACAGAGGGCTACAAACTGATTTGTTAGCTATGATCCTCTCAACCTATAAAAAATGATGTACCTCAACCCAGAGCAGAGGATGGCTCCTAGCTTGTAGAACAATGTGGTTTTTAGGGGTCTAGCAAGCAGATGACATAAGATGTTTGCAGGGAGTTGGGATGGTGGTGGAGCAGGCATGGACTGTGCGTGGGTCTCTGTGATGTTCTCTCAAAATAGCAAGCCAACGTTGCCTATATGTCAAGCCCATTTCTTCAGTTGTATATCACGAAAGCTTCTTCAACAAGGATCATTGTTGCATATGAATAACCTATTAATCATGTCCTTATGTCTGTTACTGAGGGACTTTAAAGAACAAGTGTTGACAAATATAGATCCTTAAAACACCTGCATTTAGATTCTGCACCTCACTGGGCTCCACCGACCTGAGGTCAACACTGAGGTAGAGCTCACAAAAGTGTATGTACTTGGTGGGTCCCCATTCTCCAGACTTCTGCAATGAAATCGTGAGAACTGTCCCTTCTTGTCATATCTAAGTTAGATTTAGGTGTCAATGTCACGCAAGCCTTGTAAAAAAGTCAGAAGTATTTGTCACTTTTTGACGATCTGAAAGCGCTTATGGAGAATTTGGGTTGTGTAATTATTATTTTAAAAGTTCACTAGTGGTGGCATTGCATAGGACATAGATGGTACTTCTAGCTGGAAGTTTTATAATGACACGTTTATAATTTGAAATTATTTTTAATTGTGGTGTATGAGTAGGTAGGTACCCACATAAGTGAAGGTGCCCACAGTGGCCAGAGGTGTTGGATCCACTCACAGCCAGGGTTACGGGTGGTTGTGAGCTGGTCTATGTGGGTGCTGGAAGCCACATTTGTGTCCTCTGCAAGAACAGCAAACCCTCTTAACCACTGAGCTATTCCCCCGGCCCCACATTCATTTTTTAAACAGAGGATCACTCGGATTTTCAATGGACTCCTTTCTTAGTTATGATAGTTTGTGTTTTCCAAGAATTTGGCACTTGAATTATATTTCCAAACATATCAGGTAAAATTAATTTATACTATGTTGACACGTCTTCTTAATACTTTATTATAAAATGTTCACTGTACAAAAAAAAGCATTTGAATTCTGCAGTAAAGATTGATCCATTCTGGGCCTGGCTTATTTCAGTTTCCATAGTGTCTTTCAGATTTATCTATATTGTTTTAAATTAAAGTTTTTTCTGGTTTTTTAGGCTCAGTAATGATATTCCATTATTACTGAATATTCATACATAGGCACATATCAGCTTCATGCCACTGAGTAACATGGTTGGTTTTGAGAGTTGCATTGTTTGGGGGTTTTGTCATGCAAACATGAACTGCACACACACAAACCAAAGTGGATTGGACAGTAAGAGGTGATAGGGCGGTTTGAAACCACTGTCACACTGGACCATGACTTTAATCCCAGCTCTCGGTGGGTTTCTGAGTTCAGGGCCAGCCTGATCTACAGAATGAGTTCCAGGATAGCCAGAGCTATCCCGACAGAAACCCTGTCAAAAAAAAAAGAAGAAAGGAAGGAAGGGAGGGAGGGAAGGAGAGAGAGGTGGGAGAGAGAGAGACAGAGAGACAGACAGACAGACAGACAGACATTTCTACAAATTACTCATCTGGTGATGGACATTCGGGTTGGCTCCACATCCTGGGAATTGCAATCGAGTACTGTTGGATAAAACCACTTCCAAACTTCTAAGCCGGTGTATATTCCACTACTATATTCAAGGTAGCAGCTGTAACACTATAAAAATAACCATGAAGCTATCTACAAACACGTTTTTGAAAGAACAGGTTAGAATTGGGATGAGGCCTTGGTCAGAAGCGTCTTTAGTGAATACTGAGAGAGAGGCATCATATGGTGAACTCCACTCATTGAGGTGAGGGCTTACAGGTAGGAGATTTTAGTCCATTCTTAGGAGTTTGCTTTTACTCTGCAGGAGGGTTGGGGTGTGGACACACGTGTGATGTGATTGGACTTAACTACTTGATCCCAAAGAGAGGGCACCTGGATCTATGGATGCGGCCACAAAGGGAAGAAGTATAAACCATGAAGCCCGCTAGAAAAGTTGCGATCTCCTGGTGCATGTGGTGATGTGCACATGAGGCCACAGACTAGACCAGGGAAGGGTGAATCCCATTTTGTTGTTGACCTCAAGAAACTTTCCAGCAGAGTCAGCCAATCGCAACCGTCCACATTTCTGTGCCCTAAATTCTATTCCCCCCAAAGTCTTTTCATCACAACATTTCTACCACTGAACCCATCCTCGTCTGCACTTTAGGAAGAACAGAACTCATGTTCTTTTTCGGGTGGAGGTGAACTTACAATTCCTGGAACTGCAGGGCTTTGATTTTACAATCTCTTATGAAAATCACCAACAATTCAGCAGTCTCCCACTAGATGGCGACCTGTACTAATTGTTCACACCATTTACAGCTTCAAGGTTGAAATTTTGCTTACTGAAAATTTAAGACCTTCCTGTTGGAAGATACAGTACCGATAATTGCTACAGGCAAACAGCAGGACAAACACCTTAAGTGTGTTATACAGCTGTCAGTAGGAGCTGGAACTCCCTAAGGGCTTAGATGCCAGCCACTTACTGGTTCCAACCCCCACCCCCCAAACCACATTTGTATAGCTATGCTTAATTTCTACACCCTGTCTGGAGTCTCGCCTACTTCAGAGCTTGTTCCTTCTGTCTTCAAAAGGAGAAGACCTGCATTCCATTGCTTATTTTCTAGGTAACTTGGATTTTGAATGTTGGTCGGTCTTCTAATGGTACTATACATGAAATTATATAATTTTACTTGTTCCTTTTTGTTTTCTCTAACTCTTTTTAGTTTTGGAAAATGCTGCTTTTTCAGGGCTATCCTTCTTGCCAAGACATTGCAGAATTTCTAAAACTTCTTTATATTGAGAATTTTAGCTTTGGGGGGCATTGATAAAGTTAATTTTGAATCATTTTGTATAAAGGTAAGATGAATTTTTAGGTTCAATTATATTTATTTGTTTTTAAAAATAATACCTGACTCTCTGAAACCTCTAAGAACCAACAATACCAGGTTCAGTAGCTTTGTCCTACAATATGTTGGAATTTAAAAGCATTCTCATAAAGGACTTATTTTTGTTGTAGTTTTGTTTTGTTTTGTTCTGGGTTTTTGGTTTTTTGTTTTGTTTTGTTTTTTTGTTTGTTTGTTTAGGGTGAAGTGTTTTTAGAAAGCTTTAAAGAATGTTTATTTATTTATTGTATGTGAGTACAGTGTAGCTGTCTTCAGACACCAGGAGAGGGCATCGAATCCCATTACAGATGGTTGTGAGCCACCATGTGGTTGTGGAAAATTAAACTAAGGACCTCTGGAAGAGCAGTCAGTGCCCTTAACCATTGAGCCATCCCTCCAGCCCTTTAGAAAGTTTTGATGTGATCATATATGAAGATATTCCCAGTAACAATGAAGACAGCTTTGCCACAGGAGGTCCACAAGGCCTCAAGAGGTGAAGGGATACCATACCATAAAGCCTATGTTAGTTAGTAGTGATCATACTTACATATTTATTAACATTTATTTGTTTTGTTTCTGCATTCTAGATACTCTGGATGCTACAGCAATAAACTGGGAAAGGGCTAGGCAATTATGTCCCCTAACTCCCCTCCTTTAAAAAGTGAGATTCAACAAATTCACCAATATTTATTCAACAAGGAAAGAGATAGGGATGGATCTGCTATTGTTTTACTGCATAATCAATGAGCATTTGCTAACCAATACCCACCTCAAAATAGAGTTGCTTGGAAGAACAATCGGATAATTAGCTGACAGTTCAGGGTTGGCAAATCAGCTTCAGGTCAGCAAGATGGATTTTCTGACCACAGGCAGATGGGGTTTGCCCGCACCTGAATGACCTGGAGCAATTCACTCCTCGTGTCATGCCCAGGATAGCAGGCTATTGGTCAGAGTCACAGGGATAAAGAAGAGTATAGCTCTGTCACCTTTCAGTGTCCACCACACTAGCTTGGTTTTATTCCTATGCCCACCATGGAGAAGTCCCTAAAACAAGCAGGTAGAGGCTGAAAGAAAGTCTCTTGCAATGTAGACCTGAACTTAGAAAGCTCCGTTTTACCGCCTCCCATTGGTCAAGTGAGTCGCAGATAACCCAGAGAGAAGGGGAGTAGACCCTACTTGCTAAGAGGAGTAATAGCAAACAATCTGTACCAATGACCCCGATATCAAATCTTCGTAAGCGTATTCCCAGAATTTGGCTCTTTGTAGAGTCCTTTTATAGGCAATTAAATCTACACCTTGCCTTTTTACTTAAGAGCTACTCATTTTTGTATGAGAAAGACAGTACTTAGAATCGTTCTCTAAAAATGAGTTCCCCAGACAAAATTTATGTCTCACCATAAGGAAAATTATATGCGGAAGTACAGAGGATTGGAGAGAATGAACGGCTTTGAGACAGAGCAAATAGCGCAATTTGGAGTTAGCTCATGCAAGATGAAGAATGTATTGAGCACAATGTGAAAGGGGCTTCAAATATCCAGGGAGGTTTTCCATGCAAAGTAGAGAGGCTCGGCCACTCCAATCCAGCCATTAAGAATATGCTTCCAATTTGTGAGGGGCAGCCACGTAGCACCTCCATAGAGAATGGAAGATATGTGCATACAGACTTCCCTGCAGAAGGAATTCAGGACAAACCCAAGCTCCGTGAACTGGAGCATGCTGGTGTGCAATGGAAAGTCTGTGGCGACTCATGAGGTGGGGTTTCACTGTCACAGCACAGACAGTGAGCGACGTATGAGCTGGAACCCGAGGCGTCTGCATGGGTTATGTCATTATAGAGTCAGGAATCTGAGAGTCTGGGTGTTCAGGAAGTATGACATAAATCAGCCCTCCAGATGGTTCTGTCTCCACACTTCCTACCTCCGATAGCGTGCAGGAAGTGCGGTGCCATACTGACTGCAGGTGAGAGAAATCAGTGTGACACAGCCAAGCAGACAGTGGGAAAACATGCTTAGCGCTGCGATGACCTTCCTTACCAAGGGGCACATCAGCTACAGTCATAATTCAAAGGAAATGAGCCGTGGACATTTGCAGGTTGTAAGAAAAACTGGTACATTAAGGTCCAGCTCCCATGAGACCTTTTTAATTTCTAAAGATGATAAAGAAGCACAAGCAGACAATGTTTCTTTGTAGTTTTGTTTCGGTAAATGGAATCCTGCTCATTCTCTGTGAATTCAAAGTGCGTTAGAGCAGAGAAGGGCCTTGTTGGACACCAATGGGAGGAGAAGCCCTTGGTCCTGCCAAGGCTGGACCCCCCAGTGTAGGGGAATGTCAGGGCGGGGAGGAGGGAACAGGAGCAGGGGGTTTGGGGGAAACACCCTCATAGAAGAAGAGGGAGGGGGATGCGATAGGGGGTTTATGGATGGGAAACTGGGAAAGGGGATAGCATTTGAAATATAAATAAAAAATATCCAAGTGTGTGTGTGTGTGTGTGTGTGTGTGTGTGTGTGTGTGTGTGTGTGTGTTAAAATTCAGCACTCAGCACTCATTCCATGAACAGTGCATACTCTGCCTTGTGGCTTTTTTATTTTTTAAACGAATGTCTTTGAAATTAGAGCTAACAGTTTACTGACTGATTCTTTGTTTCAGAGGACCTTATAATGTCCTTCACTGTGTCTGTGGCTATTGGGCTCGCAATCGGAGGATTTCTCTGGGCGCTGTTCGTTTTTCTGTCGCGACGAAGAAGAGCCAGTGCGCCCATCTCACAGTGGAGTCCGACCAGGAGACCCAGGTCTTCCTACAACCACGGCCTCAGCAGGACTGGGTTCTACCGCCACAGTGGCTGTGAACGGAGGAGCAACCTCAGCCTGGCCAGCCTCACTTTCCAGAGACAAGCTTCCCTAGAGCTGGCAAATTCCTTCCCCAGGAAATCAAGCTTCAGGGCTTCGACTTTCCATCCCTTCCTGCAATGCCCACCACTTCCGGTGGAAACCGAGAGTCATCTGATGACTCTGCCTGCCTCCACCACCCCATCCACCATCAGCACCGTACACAGTCCGAGCCGGCCAGACTTCCGCTGGTCCAGCAACAGTTTGCGGATGGGCCTTTCCACACCACCCCCACCTGCCTATGAATCCATCATAAAGGCATTTCCCGATTCCTGAGCCTGGGCTTTCGTTGTTTTTAATTTTTTAAAAGTCTTTTTTAGAAAGAAAATGATATATAGGGTAAACGGAATTTGGGAGCCATGACCCCAGTGAGTAATTTTCCAAGTTGATAGGCTCATGAAAGCTGAACATTACAGATAAGGCACGGTTTCTTTTGAACAAGTTTTTCTCAGTGACCTCACACAAAAGTATTCTTTTCTCAAAAAGTCCTATATTTATGTATTTTGGGGATCCAGTGTGAGGCGTTGGATTAAAGATATTGATTAAAGATTCAAATGTACAAATCATGTGAATTTGTGTGTTTTAGGTTTAAAAGACCTTTGATGTTTGTATAGGGTTATAATCCCCCAGTCACTTTCCCACGAGACTGATGACAAACCAAAGTCACTAAAATAAGGAACTTTAATGTTACTTTTGAGCAACGACTGAATCACTGGCATCCTTGAGTCTTAGAGCTTTCATGGTGTTCGTTCACGAGACAATAGAACAGCGGATGTTCTAAAAGCCTGGGATTCTACTCAGTTATGGATGAGAATCAAACAAAGATGCCAGGCTGTGTTGACGTCAGAGGGATGGTTCCATTTTGACAGTTACCTTGTTTTTTCCCACATAGATGTATCTTGTAGTTCTTCCCAATAACATTGCCCATATATCATTAATGTAAAACCCTTGGACTTAGGGGCATGAGGATTTAACATGGCTGCTGGGGTAATGTCATTGCCACAGCAATGGCACCTTCAATGTACTTGTTGTAAGCACAGGTTTTTATTTAGCATCAAGTGACATTTTTACTTTCTTGGATTCAGAGCCAACAAGCAGGAGAGCACTTTAGCTAGGGCAGGGGTTCTCAACCTGTGGGTCACGACCCCTTTCAGGGTCGAACTCCCCTTTCACAGGGGGTCACCTAAGACCATTGGAAAACACAGATGTTTAACATTACAATTCATAACAGTACTAGAATTACGGTTATGAAGTTAACAACAAAAGTAATTTTATGGTTGGGGGGTCACCACAACATGGACTGTATTAAAGGGTTGCAGCATCAGGAAGGTTGAGAAGCACTGCTTTAGGAGAAATTTCCCTGTTAACTCTGAGGTCAACTAAGAGTGGTTCTACAGAGATAGTCCACAGTGAAACAGGCTGCATCTCTGGGCAGCAATTCCTCCTGGATCATCTCAGGCCTAGGCACCATCCTATGGGTGACATGCTGCGAATCCCATCTCTAACACCTTTCTTTTAAAAAAAATTATTAGATATATTTCTTTACTTACATTTTAAATGGTATTCCCCTTCTCGGTTTCTTGTCCATAAGCCCCTATCCCCTCTTCTCCCCCTCCCCCATACAGGTATTCCCCCCATACATCCCCGTTACTGCGCCCCCATATTCCCCTGCACTGGGGTTCCAACCTTGGCAGGACCAAGGGCTTCCCCTTCCACTGGTGCCCTAACAAGGCTATTCTCTGCTACATATGCAGTTGGAGCCCTGGGTCAGTCCATGTATAGTCTTTGGGTGGTGGTTTAGTCCCTGGAAGCTCTGGTTGGTGGGCATTGTTGTTTTTATGGGGTTGCAAGCTCCTTCAGCTCTGTCAATCCTTCCTCTAATTCCCCCCAAGGGGTTCCTATTCTTAGTTCAGTGGTTTGCTGTTAGCATTGACCTCTGTATTGGACATGCTCTGGATGTGTCTCTCAGTGTTTATTAGCTTCATCAATCTTATCTAGTTTTGGTGGCTGTATATATATGGGTCACATGTGTGGCAGGCTTTGAATGGCCGTTCCTTCAGTCGCTACTCTAAACTTTGCTTCCATATCCCCTCCTATGGATATTTTCCCCCTTTTAAGAAGGAGTGGGAGCCTCCGCATTTTGGTCATCTTTCTTCTTGAGCTTCCTGTGGTCTGTGGATTGCATCTTGGGTAATTTGAGCCTTTTGGCTAATATCCAATTATCGAGTACATACCATGTGTGTTTTTCTGTGATTGCCTATGCATTTCATGAAGTCATTGTTTTTGATAAGTCATTGTTTTCGATAGCTGAGTAGTACTCCATTGTGTAGATGTACCACATTTTTTTTAATCCATTCCTCTGTTGAAGGGCATCTGGGATCTTTCCAGCTTCTGGCTATTATAAATAAGGTTTCTATGAACATAGTGGAGCATGTGTCTTTGTTGTATGTTGGAGCATCTTTTGGGTATATGCCCAGGAGAGGTATAGCTAAAAGGTCACTGTTGCAGGTGGTTACCCAAGGAATCCACATCAACAGGTGGGGACATCTTTAATGTGGGCCCCAGAGACTTTGAGTGGTCCTTTTGCTTCAAGGACAGGAGTTCACTGGGGGATTGTTCAGGAAACTTGTAATTCACATCGGACACATGGAGTAGCTTGTGCAATTGTTTATTCTTCTGTACATATTTTTTGGTGATACCCAGTAGCTCAAGAATACAATTCCTTTCACAAAAGATCCCCTACAACATTTCTAAATTGGTTTTATAGAATTTGTTCTATCCATTGTTCCTCAAGAGAAATTGGCCTTCAAAATGACCACCAAGATACCTTATAATTAAATACACAAGAGAAGAGAGAAGGAAAAACTATGAAGCAAAAATAAGAAGCTCTGAGGAGAGCCGCTGCACAGGCAGCTTACTGGTTTACTAAGGAAATGTAGAAACTGTAATATAGCCCCGGTAAGATTGCATGAGAGAACTTCTGCTTAGTAACAAGGCTAATTTTAGGTTGTATGTCATCCTCGGTGTTTAACATGAGAAGCAAGGAAGGCATTCTTTTTACAGTGATTTAAATTTGAGAATGAAAACTGTTCCTATGTCCTCTCAAGGGAAAAAAATGAGAGTAGACGTCTTCTGGTTCATTTGGCTATTTGACAGAATTCTTACCCGATCCTCAGCCTCAGTTAGGAAATGACCATGAGAATTACTTTATAAATATCGTGTTTTGCATGAAATGTGAAGTTAAAACTGAAGAAGCTAGAAGTGTTTGTGGTTGTAATTGTTTCATTTGAAATGTATTTTTTTCGATTATGAAATAAAACTGGTGTTAATTTCAATTCACAGCTTATTTTTTGACTAATGAAAACACTTTCCATCAAGAAGTAAGAAATTTGAAAAACGAAAATGTAAAATAGAAAAAATATGTAATTTTTTTGAGATGGTCTCACTATTAGCATTATCTGACTTGGAACTTGCAGTGTAGACCAGACTAGCCTGGAACTCACAGGGATCAGTTTGCCTCTGCCTCCACGTGCTGGGACTAAAACCTTGCATTACCATGATTGCTTTTAAAACTCTAATGAAGAAATAATGTGGAGTTTAATGATTGTTAGTTGACCTTGGTATAGTGGTACTTGCCTATAATTCCAGAACCCAGAAGGCCAAGGAAAGAAATTTCATCATGAGTTTGAGTTTGCCTGGACTATACAACAGAATCTATACTTCAGCAACAAAGTAACGGGCACTGGTGGTCCAGTGTTTGCAAATGACGGTACCAAGCTCTTTTCCCCATGAAAAATATCTGGCAGAGACAAGGTAATGGAGAAAGGAAGGAAGAAAGGGAGGGAGGGAGGGAGGGAGAGGGAGGGAAGGAAGAAAAGAAGGGAGGAAGGATAGAAGGGTAACAAGTATTTCCTATGGGAGTTAACGTTTTTTTCCTGAGAATGTCCCCGTGTGCACTTAGAACAGCTCAGCTGCTTTTCTGACTATTGTTTTAGTTATTTATTTATAAGAGAACATATCACATCATGGTTAGCAAATACATAAAGAAGGGAGGGCCCTTTCCATGTTTCTGATGACCCTTTGAAATGAGTCTAATGAGATGTACAAAGAGTCTTGGATAGCTGGGGGCTACAGTGCATGCCTACAGTCCTAGTATATGGGAAATAGAGGCAGGAATATCAAGGATTCACAGTCATAAACTACATGGCAAGTTTGAGCTATAAGAGACCTTGTCTCAAAATTAAATAAGGTAGAATAGATCCTTGTATTGACCTCAACGTTCAACATGCCTGTCAAGCCCAAATTTTTTTATATAAAAAAAATTCTTGTTTCTTCTTTGGCAGACCTATTATTCTATAATAGACTGCATCAAATGCTTTCCCTATTTGCCTTGTGTTCATTAAGAATGGAGAATGTTCTATAATATGGTACGAAACTTACCAAATTTACAATGTTGTCCTTTGAGGACAGAAACAAATGAGAGGAAGGGAGAGAGCAAGAGAGACTTGCCAGCCTGGGAGGCTTGGAGAGGCAAAAGACACTGGAAAGACAGAGGCATGGAGTGAGGAGGTCGCAGTCTCTTTTTAGCAAACCCCCAGTCCTAAAGGCGGTATGTACCACTTCATGACTCTCCACATTGGGAAAAATTGACTTCCAACTTTTTAAAAGTAACAGGAGAGGAGAGCCACATCCTCAGGGTGTGTCCTAGGGATAGTTCCTCCCTGACTCAGACAAATAGACTCCCAGTGGCAGACAAGCACTCTGTCCTGGGAACACATTCTTTAAATTTTTCTAAACATCACTCAAGTGTGGGGTGCTGTCCAGGGCTGGCAGTGCTGTCTGGACAGGACACCTATGAGCATCCCAACCTCTGACTCTCCCTTTTCACATGTAACATGATTCTTTATCTTGTAAGCAAGGTTCCCGGGTGTCCTGGAACACTGTGACTTTTATGACCCCATCTGAACAGGCGCTGTGGAATCAACTGTGCAGGGCTCATAGGGGCTCATGGAGACTGAAGTGTCAATCACAGAGCCTGCGTGACTGCACTAGGCCCTCTGCATACATGTTATGGTTGTTAGCTTGAGGTCTTGTAGGACGCCTAACAGTGGGAGTGGTGGTGTTTCTGACTCTTGCCTGCTATTTGAGACCCTTACCTCCTACTGGGTTACCTCACCCAGCCTTGACATGAAGGCTTGTATCTAGTCTTACTGTATCTTGGTATGCCATGTTCCATTGATATTCCCGAGAACCCTGCTCTTCTCTGGAGGGAAACAGAGCACCAGATCTTGGGGAGAGGGGAAGTTGGGAGGACTAGGAGGAGTGGAGGGAGGGGAAACAGTGGTAGGAATATATTGTATAAGAGGAAGAATAAATTTTAAAAATCCACCTCTCTGTCAGAATCCCAGTTCTAAAAGGAAATGAGAAGACACCTGCAGAGAGAGAGTCATTTCTTTCATGGAAGTCTGTGGCAAGGGACCAGAAAAATAGGACGCGGCTGCCATGTGATTTTGCATTTCTTCATTCACAGTAATAAATTCTCTTGGGCACTGACAGAGTGGTGAGAAATACAGACGTATTTCTCCTCTTCCTGTTTAAGAATTCATAGAACAATCATTTGTACACTTCTGTAAATTTTGCAAAACATTTTTTAAACAAGGCAATGTCATATGCATAGTATTTTTCCAAGGGTTTATATACCTTAGATGTGTTCCTGCATTGAGATAGTGTAGGGAAATATACCCATTTGCATGATTTGACTTGAAAAGATGTCCCTGCTTAGCTGGAATAGAAGGATTGCCAAGTCTGACTCTTCAGTATAGACACAGTGTTTACAAAAGAGCTTTAAAAACAGTTATTTTCTGTATATAAGTACACTGTCACCATCTTCAGATACACCAGAAGAGGGCATCGGATCCCATTACAAATGGTTGTAAGTTGCTGGGAATTGAACTCAGAACCTCTGTAAGAGCAGCCAGTGCTCTTAACCACTGAGCCATCTCTCCAGCCCTACTAAAGAGCTCTTAATATAGTAGGTGATACTTTTAGAGTGAACCCCACAATTCAGGCCACTCTTTCTTATTTGGAGAAGTGAATAGAAAGTAGCGATGGGAAGCTCTCATCTATGGAGGCTGCTGTAAGATACACTTTGGAATCAGTTGATCATGTTCTAAAAGGTGTGAGTCAGAAGATCTATGACTGCAGGAACGGGGGAGTCACTACAGCCTACCTTGTTGTCTGTAGTTCTAAAGCTACTGAAAACAACCTTAGAAATGGATAGAGATATGAGCTCTGGGATTCCCAGAATGCTGGGGATAGGAGGTCATAGTTCTAGAGTCTTTACTGACAACGTAAGACATTCAAGGAAGCCTGTGCCTGGTTAAGACTGGCGGTGGGAAACTGATGCCTAGATTGATTTCCCAACTACAGTGAGGACAGGAGGAGCTAGAGCCCTCCATTCTTAATGAACACGAGGCAAATAGGGAAAGCATTTGATGCGGTCTTGTGGCCACAGGCAGATGTTCCTTCAAAGATGAAGAACAAACTGAGAGGCAGTTTTGATGCAATGCAAAACCAATAGTTAATACTATTTGCAGAAAGAGCTCAGAAGATCAATGGAAGAGTCATTATGAGAGAAAAGTTAGAAAATTCAATAGTACAATTTGGCAAAAAGTGTCCAAAGTAGAAAAATATAAATACAAAACCCTTAAAATGACGATGACTCCAAAAGTAAAGACAAACAACCAAAAAACAGCAAAGAAAAGCTTTGGTTAGCTCAGTGAGTACAGCACTTGCCTGACACACTTTAAGGCCTAAGCTCCACTCAGCACACGTAAGCAAACATCTACCGCCTCACACCCGGGAAACAGAGGCAGGAGGGTCAGAAGACCAAGGCCACCTTCTGCTTACAGAGTAAGATTTAAGTCAGCCTGGGATGCATGAGATTCTGACCTCCCCACTCCCTTTCCCCCTTTCCTTCCTTCCCCTCCCCCTTCCTCCCCTCCCCCTCCCCCTTCCCCCTCCCCCCCTCCCTCCCCTCTTCCCTTCCCCCTCAATCTTCCCCCCCCCCCAATCTCCCCCTCCTCCCTCCCCTCCTCCTCCTTTTCCTTCTCCCTCCCCTCCCCCTCCCCATCTCCATCTCTGTCTATCTGTCTCTCTGTCTTTGTCTCTGTCTCTCAAAAAAGGAATCCACAAAAAAATACATGGAATTTTGATGATTGATAATGGCCACCTCGGAGACATAGTATGAGGTTTTTGAGAATGCCTCATATATGTGTTTTAAAACAATTGGAAAAACCAAGAAAAGGGGATCTAATAACATGGAAATCACACACAGAGTGCAAAGCTACAATTGATTTACTATGATAGTTGCAGCAAATAAATACTTCTAAAAATTTAACTCATACTGTTATTAAAAATTTGCCATGGATCCAAGTGCCAACCTCATTTTCACCTGTCTGTGTGTCTGTCTGTCTGTCTATATCTATCTCCGTTCCTCTTCTGTTTCTCCCCCCCTCCTTCCTTGGCTTCTTTTAACATGGTGTGTTATTTCTTCTTTTGCCTCATGAAATAAAAGAAACAATTATGAAGACATGCTAGTGGACAAGATAAAGTCAGAAGTTCTCAGAATGACTGTACTGGGCCGTGGAAGAGTAAGGTAATGTTGGGAACTACAGATCGTCGCTTTGCTCCCTCCAGCTACTTCTCACATCTGAGTTTCTATCACTGACCATCTGCCCACGTGTGGCAGGAGCAATTGCTACACCAAATGTATCCTGCTGCTTGGTATAAGAAGGCTCTGAACCAAGTACAAGTCATGGTTTCTACCGAATGTTTGGGAACCTGGAGTCAGGAAGGCTAGTTCTTATAAATGGCTAAAACCTTAAGATGTGATGTTTAAAAGCCCACTTCTTCTGTAATCATAAGAAAAGAGAATTAATCTAGCCCACAAAAGAGCAGAAAAAGCAATGAGGTGTCAGTCATACTGAGATTCTTCATCTCCGTAACCGTGACGCCTGGCAATGTCTCCCTCCTTCCTACAGCAGGGATAATTCAATTTTCCATTAGGCACAACAGATTTCTGTCAAATTCCCAGTTCCATATAAATAATGGTAGGTTGGATTTTGAAAACCTGTCAAAATGTTTCTAAAAATCACAGAGGGTTTATATGTGTCATTTTATTTCTAAAGCTTGTAAACTGAAAAATACGTACATAAGAAGTACATTAATAAGAAACTGTGCTGGCAAATGACCTATTTTCAGAAAAATAGGCATGCTCACAGATAAATTACAGGTCTTGTGATAAGTGATAGAAAACAGAAACAATAATAGAAATAAAGAGTGAACGTAAGTTTCAGACACAAAATAAAGTCAATTATATTCATTCCTTATAATAATTAAATATGATGAATCATACACAGGCTCACAAAATGGTGGGCTTCTGTCCTATCAGAACCTTCTGGCTATAATCCAATCATAAGCCTTACCTAAATTTAAATGGCTAAGCAAAGTTGAAAGTAAAGGAATATGTAAAGGGATCTGGGCCCAGCAGCAGAGGGCCCACCTAGGATGTGTGAGAAACTAGGTTCCATCCCCGGACACACACACACACACACACACACACACACACACACACACACATTCATACTCACACACATACATGCATACATATATACTCACATTCACACACATACTCATATATGCACACATACACACACTTACATAAACACATATACATGCACATATATACACTCACATTTGGACACATTCATGCTCACACACACTCATACACACACACACACACACGCATTCATACTCACATACATATACATGCACACATATATACTCACATTCACACACACTTACATAAGCACATACACATGCACACATATATACTCACATTTGGACACACACTCATGCTCACACACACAGTACACTAAGATACCTACTGTCTGTCCAGAAAGACCAATGAGTTATTCTCATGAGTCTTCCATAGAAAGCAACAAAGTACCAAAAGTTTAAAGGAAAAAAGAAAGTGAGAGAAAGAAAGAAAGAAAAAAGAAGCCCAACTGCAGCAAAGGCACAATTTAATACATTGGAAGTTTTCCATCCTTTTGAAAAAGAAGCCTCATTATTTTAAGACGTCTTGTACCTACGTTGGTTCCTACATTCTGTTGGTTTTCTTGTGGTGTCCTTGACCCCTCTGTTCTGACAATCCTTCCTCCCCTTCCTGGGCAGTATTCCCCAAACTCTGCCTAATGTTTGATTGTGGGTCTCTGCCTCTGGTTTCATTAGTTGCTGGGTGAAGCCTCTCTGATGACAGTTATGCTAGGCTCCTGTTAAAAACAATTTTCTACCAATGTTTGCACATAATTTTTGAATGAACTTGTAGCAAGCAGAATAATGATCTTCACAATATCAGGCCTTGCTATCTGAAATCTATTAATGCTGTCTTATTTTGGGTAAATGCTTTTCAAAAATGTGATTAATAATGTACAAATACAGTTGAATTACTCTTAAATTGCCAATCTAGTCAATTAAGGATAGGGATATTTTGGGTTTGTTTCCTATATATTTATTTATTCTTGAGGCAAGCTCTTATAGTAGAGCTTCGGCAGTCTTGGAACTCCTACGTAGACCAGACCTTGAACTCATAGAGATCCTCCTGCCTCATCTTCTCGGCTCCTAGGATTAAAGCCAGGCTCTATAAGACCCAGCATTTAGAGATTTTTCAAATGGAAAGACTCATGTCCCTATGGTCCCTACCCACTATAGGAAGTGTTCTTATCAGAAAAACTCAGGAACATTTGCCACGGGTATGTAGGCAATGTGAGGTCACACACAGCAACATTTGGAAATGCTGGCCTCTGAGACTGGAGTAGGCACAAGCCAAGGCATTCTAGCAGCTACCAGACCCCAAGGGACATATACATGCTCTTGTATTGCCTCAAAGTGAGCTCTGCAAGTGAGAGATCTATTAGGCTACTCAGATCCTCCCTGGTCATGCACAAAATTCACTCCTGTGTGGATTTAGAGACACCCAAGAGTATACTAGAGCACACTACAGACCAGAGGTTCTCAACTGGGAATTGAACAACTCTTTCACAGGGGTTGTCTAAGAACATCAGAAAACAGAGATATTTACATCATGACACATATCAGTAGCAAAAATACAGTTGTGAAGTAGCAACAAAGATAATTTATAGTTTGGGAGTCACCACCACAACATGAGGAACTGTATGAGGGGTCACAGTATTAGGGAGGTGGAGAATCACTTCCTTTACCATGCTTTCTTCACTACTCTCTTGGTCATCCTATTCCACCTGGTGTGGAATTGGCAGTTGTAAGAGTAAAACTGCCACTGCTTAGCTCAACACAGCTACTGGTGAAAGGGGCACTTGAACACGGTGGGCTCTGAATGGGATTGGGGTAGGGCAAGCTTGTGGGGATGAGGACTTTCACCAGTCAGGTCAGACACTGAGTCTTTATGGAGCATGGCTCTCTCCAACTTACTTTAGCTCATTTCGACTTCTCTTCTGACTGAGAGGCAGCTGGTTTTAGCAGACACTGTGATGTCAACTCTGATGACTTTCAAAGCTGATAAGAAGGGCCGGAAATGGGTAAATTAAAATGTCATAAAACTCGCTGTTTCTTATAAGGATTCTGTCATTTTTCCTTGCTTCTTGAGTCATATCAAGAGTGTAGGTTTCATTTCCGGACGACTGATCAAGTAGATACACTGTCCCAAGTGTCCCCACTGCTCATTAAGGAGGAGACGTTTTCCAGAGCTCCGTCGTCACTCCAACTGCTTCTGCTTATTGACGACTTGGTCTCCAGACAATCTTGCTCTTACAATCTGTGGGACCAAGGGCAGGAAGTGTCCTCAAAGACTAGAAACAGGCTTTACCCGTTTGGAAACTTGCCATGGCTCTGTTTCTCTCCTGACATAAAGTGACAGTGCGGTGACAGGCATGTATGAAGATGTCATTAAAAAAAACTTTCATGAAAAAAGGCTATCAATAAAAATGTACTACTCCTTGGATCTATTTAAGTCCACTGAGCATCAGAACACATGAGTCTAGCAAAATGGTAATCTACACAAAGTATGAGCTCAGCCTACACATTTGCAAGAGTTCATTTTAAATTACCTGTCACTAACAGAAAAATCCTCCATGAAAATGTCAGTTGCTATTATCTCTACCAATATCCATTGATTCTTTATAAGAATAGGTTTTGACTATGTATGTGGGACCGTGAAAGTTACCCTGGTGCCTGGTTGAGGAGGCTTGAGACCCCGGTGACCCTGAAGGAACGGTAGGCGTTTCTCCTGACTCCCAGGAAGCCAGGCCCATCACTAGCCACAGCCCTCCATAGATTTGTGGCCACCAAACATGTAAGGGCAACGGCCCAAGCCCTCCACAGGTAGAGGCCTTGATCACTGGTCATGTAGACTCAATATCTCCATTATAATGAGGTACCTAAAGGCTTGGGGGCTTAGCCAATGAAGTTTCCCTTCCCAGACACCCTTCCTTGCAAAAGGTATTTAATTTCTGGTCCACTCTAAGAGGTGGGGTATGGTTTTACTCATCCACTTTCTGCCATGACAATAAATGCCTTGAAACCATGGACTGTCTCTTTTCATCGGAATCGCCATGAGGAGCCACAGAGTAGGCCTTCATTTACAGAGCCACCATCTAATCTCCCGAAAAAAGTCTCCCTGCACTCCCAGCAACCTTCACCACCAAACCTATAGCCCACCACCGCCATCAAGACAAGGACTATCCCCGTGGGCCCAGCCGGAGCTTCTCCCTCTTTCCCCCTCGACCCAGCCCTGGGGACCCCTATTCCGTTCTCAGCTCTTCCATAGCATTCCAGTGGCGCCTGGAAGTCCGAGAACCCAACGCCCTGCCTCCTTGCAGGTCCCAGGAGACCCCGAGCCAGCTCCCCCTATGTCCCATGCCACCCCCAGAGTCGGGGCGCAGCTTCCCACAGCCCAACACCCGCCGGGTGTGGGGTTAAGCGCAGTCAACCTCCTGTGTCCTGCCTCTCTGAATGGCCCGAACCCTGTGGCAGAGCGTCCGCAGCACCCCACAATAACAGTACAACGGGCACCAGATTACAAACCTACGAGTGTAGACCTGACTGGCTTGAATCTTGCCATCTTCCTTCTTATGTCTCCTAAGTGCTGGAATCGCAGTGGTGGGTGTGTAGCTTTTAAGGCCTTACTCCTCCTCAACCAGGGTTTTCTAGTGAATGGGATTGTGGGATTCCCACAGATGATCTAAAGTCACCACCTGGTATCCAAATTCACAAATCTGGATAATACCATTTCAAGGATTTTAGAGACTCAACACTTAAGATTAAATCTCCACCTTCAAGTAGATCCGTTTCTGTACAAAGAATAAAGTTTATTTTCCAGATTCCTCCCGAAATGATTTTAAAGTGAAAAAAAAAAATTACATGTAATACAGATAACCGCAAATTCATCGCTTGGGGCAAATTCACTTTGGGATTTCAACACTTCATACCCAGAGAGGAGGAAAGAGTAGCTAATGTTCTTGGGTAGAAAGGGACAGGGGACCCATCGGTATGTGGGTCCTCTTTGTCTCTTTCCTGTCACATATGCTCTCCCACCAACTGTGTATGCATACATTTTTGTTTTTTTATCTGAGACACTCTGGGGCTACTTCCCACAAGCTCTGACATGTGCTTGAGAATTTTTTTCATTCTATTGGGTTAATTCCACCCTAAGGTATTAGCATAAGCGGCGTGGCTCTGGCCTTTGACGTGATTTTCCTGCATGGCTGCTGATTACTCACTGCAGCAGACCATAGACACACCGCAGTCTCATCGAGTCTGCACTATCTTTGCCAAATCAAATCTGTAAAGTTCACTTGCAATTTAATGTATTGTTTTTGAATCATCTTGACATTCTGACTTCGTAAGTGTAAGGCAAAAACTGCATTTACTGGAAATCCGTTTTTGAAAACAAAGCAACATATGCCAGAGCCCCGATCTACGGATGCTTTATAAAATTAAGCAATGCCCACGGGGCAAGGCTGCTGAAAGAAAATTTAAAAAGGAAATTTATCTTTAATATCTCTGTGGCACATAAAAGAACAGGTCCCGTGTAAAACACCGGAAGAAAACATACGAGGGACATTATAAAGAATTGCCATGGAGTATATACTTCTGGGACAAGCAGAGGAACGACATAAAACGCTAAAAGAGGAAACTTACCATTGTCGAAAGAATTTGACAAGAAATCTGTCATAAATACTATAAATGGATGAATTCCTTGAATACTGAGCTTGTATTGTATTGAGAAATCAGTGGACCCAACGCTATGGTTCACAGCAATGTCAACCCTTAGGAGACATAGGAAGGAAGATGGCAAGAAAACCCATTCTCAAAAGGCATCCATGGGCATTGGTAGGAACTAACAGAAACTTTGACATTTTCATGGCGTATTCTCTCTGCTAATACAGGCAGTTTAAAGTGTACTCTTGCAAATGAGTAGGGTGAGTCCATACTTCATGTAGATTACCGTTTTGCTAGACCCATGCACATTCTGATGCTCAGTGGCAAATAAAATGATGAAACAGAGCTGGAGAGCAGTAATTTTTATCCTTAGCCTTTATTCATTAAAGTATGGATTCCTTTATGACATCTTCACAGATGTCTGCCACTGTATGTGGTTCACAGTCCTTCCCTCTACCGCTCTTTTCCCCTCTTCTCCTTTTTGTTGGCCTCCTTCCTCTTCTAAAATATTGCTCCTAATACATTCATGTCATAAATATGTATACATGTGCCATATATTCATTATACACATATACACATACGAATGCATTATATATCTCACATGGGAAACATTATTATTATTATTATTATTATTATTATTATTATTATTATTATTATTTCTTTTTCTGCATCTGGATTATTTCCTGTAACTTGATCTCCAGTTCTATTCACTTTCCTATGAATGACACAATGCCATTCTTCTTTTATGCTGAATACTCATAGTGTGTATGTGTGTGTGTGTGTGTGTGTGTGTACCTCTGCCTTCCTGCCACATTTTATTTATCCTTTTATCTGTTGGTAGTCTTCAGTACTGAGGGTATAATGTGATTGCTGCCACAATACATGATATGTAGGTATCTGCATATCTTGGATTCCATCAGTCATATACTTGGGAGTTTTACCTCACATACTCTAAGGCAAATGCTGGGCTGGGGTCATATAGCTCAGTGTTAGAGCAGTTATGACCAAGGTCGTAGGTTCAATTCCCAGGGTGCATTCTTGTGTACACATACACTTTGGCAATCTGTATATTGTGGTCATCAAAGACGTAAATAAATTGACAAACCAACACTCACCATTTATCTTCTTCTCAGCTCCATTTTTTTAAATCTTCTAAACCCTTGAAAGTTTTATAAACTTAGTTGTTTACATCAAAAGAGATTTAACCTATAAAATATAACACATTTATCTTTTTTATTTTTCAATTTATTTCTAATTCCTCCCCTCTTTGCACTATGTATAAAATGCTTCCACACAGATGGTCCATAAATAAGAAGTAAATGTAAAGTAAGGGCCAGGAACAAATTGGCAGAGTAAGGAATGAGATTAGTTCTCAAGAAAATGACTTCTACCCTAAATCTTACCAACCACAGACCACCAAATAGTCCTTGGTATCCCAGAAAAGGGGATAGGAACAAATACATCACAGCTGCCTCCCTGCAAACCCAAAATGTTCACCCAAGAAAGCAGTGAATTCTGGGTAATTGAAGTGTCTCATAATGAGGTCTTCTGCGCTGCAGTAACAGAACCTTAAGGTATTACCCCAGGGAATCTGCAGCAGGAGGGTTTGTGGCAGCTGTGATCACCATGGAGAGCAATCGAAAATGATCACATTGAGGCAAAGACACCTTTGTGTTGAGTCAGCAGCACATCAGTGATCCTATAGGAGATTTCCAGAATTCTTCAGTAGACTCAAAAACCCAAAGGGAGTTGGCCGGGAACAATGTGGAGAACCTCCAGTGTGTGCACATTAGTGAGTGTTTGTGGGCATGGATGTTTTCTGGGATTTGAGAAACTATGCTTCCCAAAGGTGAAGCTTCATACCGCGCCCCCCCCATAAATACCTTTTTAAAAAAGGAACTCTTCCCAAGTGTGTATAATAACCAACTGTGAATTTATGCTATTTGCTGTTTCTCATAGCAAAGAAATCCCTGTATGCCCCAGTACAATTTAAAGCATACACTCAAGTATCAGCGACCCACAATAGATCAGACCTTCTCTTAGGAAACTTGATGTGTTGATTTAAGGCTAATTGGGAAGCAACTCCATTTCATTCCACTTGTAAGGAAGCATAGGGTTTAGTCATAGGAAAGATACAGTTCTTCATAGGACATAATATAAAGTATGTTTTAAATGAAATTCCAGAGAGTTCACATATATAACATGACATATGTTAGTACGGTTTTCTGTGAGTATTTTTAAAGCAGGCATAACCAAAAGCTATCTTGAACATTGCACAAGAAAGAGTAGAATAAACCATGCACAGACTCCCTGGCTTTGAGCAGTGTAATTTCCTGGGGCATGCTAAGATAAATTGCTTGCTAGATGCACTCCTTTGTAATGAATGAGATACCATGTCCAGTGAGACTCTTAGCTCTAAGTAAATTAAAAGTTTTCTTTCCAGAGATGGAAAGTTGGACTAGAACTTTCTTAAAGTCCCAGCTAAATCATGAACATATGAATTACTGGGATGTCTGCTGTGAGCTTGTGTCTCCTAGAAATAGCAGAGACGCTCCACCCATAGTACTTCTAACAATATGGCTGCCTGAACGAGGCCTTAACAATGCAATATTAAGAGTAATTTAGAAGAGGGTAGGGGGAATCTCACAGCTCTGGGCAGGGAACTACAGGGTACTAATAACTGCTGAGAGAGGGAGACTTTGTTCTTTACAGAGAAGATCCTCCTTACTGGTAATCCAATACATAGAAGTCATAGATACAGAAGCAACGTTAAACATACTCAGCACACATTTTGTGTGTGTGTGTGTGTGTGTAACAATAGTGATCAAATAAAAGGAGACTAGACATCTGAGAAGGAATTGGGCAGCATAGTTTTTGTTGTGGTTTGGAGAGAAGGAGCATGGGAAGGGTTGGAAGAAGGAAGGGAAGGAGAAAATAATATAATTATCTTTTAACTTTAAAATTTGATAAGAGAATGTTAAAATGTTGTTGTAATGTTAATTAAAAGTGCCCCGAGATATCTGGTAGGTGTCTTGCCAGAAGCACACATCCCAACTCTGTGGCCGCTCAGTGTCCCAGCCACCACACACTCTTAAACTTACTTCATCACAAGAAAGAACACACAACGCAATAACCTCTGATCCAATTGATAAGATATAATTGCCCACCTAAACATACAAGGCCCGGTACACATCCATCCCTTAAGAACATTCATAAGAACCTGTAAAGGTACAGCGTGAAATCTTAACAGCAGCCTCCATGGTGTCCCGAGACTACTCTCTCTCCTCCTCTCTCCTCCTCTTCTCTTTAACTTTTCTCCCGCCCATCCTTCCTTCTCGTCCAATGACAGGCTTCGTTCTATCCTGTACAAGCGTTCACCTGTATTTTACAAATTCAATGGGGAGAAGGTTCTGCTGAAGTCACCAAAGTCCTGAGTAGTGACTAGGCAGCTGTCCCTGGGGCAGTAGAATTAGCATCAGAATACAGATAACTCCAGGGCAAACCACAACATTAAAATATCAATAAGCCAGGCTTAACCACTCAAGGAAGACTGGTTTTTTTTTTCCTTTTTTTTTTCTTCCTTTTTTCTAGAGATCTCAGCTGTAGCCCTGTCAGGCACATGTCAGGAACAACCCTATGTTCTCATTTAACTCCCTCACTAACTCTGCAAGAATAATACCTTTAAAAGTCACTCCAATCCTGCCTGTGCTTGTTGTGAAGACAATAAGGTTCAAGTCTCTCTTGAGAGGCTGAGTCATACGCTTGAGTTTATTGTACTCTTTCTCTAAGCACTTCATAGTCTTTTAATGTCTCTCCTTAAGATCTATGTTTAAACATGACTTTTAATAAACTCTAATTTTTAGTAAACTCTAATTTTGCTTCAAAAAATAAAGTGCATTGCTTATGTTTGTGTATAAAGTGAGATTTGATAGATATTTGTGTATTAAAAATATTGGATCTATACTCTCACTCTCTACAACACTGCATCTATACAAATATGGCTCTAAGCTTTGATACTGTATAAACGGCAGGTCTGGGATTCGAACCAAGACAGTGTGGTTTAGCACCCACACTATGTTTACAAAAGAATGATCTGTTTCCTCTTCCTATAAATGGAATTTGGCAGAGAAATATTACATCTGTGCCATTTAGAATATTGATATACGAAAGAGCAGGTTTTCTCGAAAGAAAAATATCTCTACTTATTTCTCCTAGAAATAACCTTAATGCTCAAGACCATTGTACAAGATCATTGCGTTTTTTTCTAAGGTTCAGCATGAGAGAAAGTGAGAGGACTTAATATAGCAACTCTGCTTTTTTCTTCTTTTTTTAAAAAAAATGTATTTAATTAATGTATATGAATGCACTGTAGCTGTCATTAGACACACCAGAAGAGGGCATCAGATCTCATTGCAGATGGTTGTGAGCCACCACATGTTTGCTGGGATTTGAACTCAGGACCTCTGGAAGATTGGCCAGTGCTCTTAACTGCTGAGCCATCTCTCCAGCCCTCTCTACCTTTCTTTTTAAGACCCCGGTTCCATGTATAGCCACCAAACTAGATAAGATGGATTAATTGCAGGCTGATAGGAACCGGATATAGATCTCTCCTGAGAGACACACCCAGAATATGGCAAATACATAGGCGAATGCCAGCAGCAAACCACTGAACTGAGAACGGGACCGCTGTTGAAGGAATCAGAGAAAGGACTGAAAGAGCTGAAGGGGCTTGAGACCCCATATGAACAACAATGCCAACCAACCAGAGCTTCCAGGGATTAAGCCACTACCCAAAGACTATACATGGACTGACCCTGGGCTCCAACTGTGTAGGTAGCAATGGATAGCCTAGTAAGTGCACCAGTGGAAGGGGAAGCCCTTGGTCCTGCTAAGAGTGAACCCCCAGTGAACGTGATTGTTGGGGGGATGGCAGTAATGGGGGGAGGGGGAGAGGGGAACACACATATAGCAGCGGAGGGGGAGAGGTTGGGGATATTGGCCTGGAAACTGGGAAAGGGAACATTTGAAAAGTAAATAAGAAATACCCAACTTAATAAAGATGGAAGAAAAAAAAAAAAAAAAAAAAAGACCCCGGTTCCATAAAATAGTGAAGGATAATGACAGCTAAATCAACACAAGGAAACATTATGTAAATACTAGAGATAATTATAAAAATAGTGTGAATGCACTGAGCATATCTGTCTGAATGCAACAGAAGGGAAGGATAGTTATATGCTTTTGCAAAAAACTTAATTTTGACAACTAGTGCATTTCAACAATTATAAAAAGAAACACAAAAGGTGGAAGTGGTCATATTAAATATTTTTATCCTTTTCCCTTAATATTTTGACTTTTGTCTTTCCAGTGACTCTGAAAATTCCTTGAGAATCTCCTGAATTTGTATTCACCAGGACACTTTCCACCTCTCATGTGTTGTACTTGCATGCATTGACTCAGTGAGTATGGCAATTAAAATTAAAATTAAATTATTTGCTTAAACAAAGTCGTAAAACTTACCTAGCAGAGCCGTTTCCTATCAAATATTCCTTACTAATGTCTTGGAGTATCTATTAAGTTCTTAAAACACAATACATAAACATAAAAGAATTATCAAGTTTGGCTACTATTTGCTGAGCGCTCATAATTTTAGATTAATGTATAAAACAATATCATTTAAGAGGGCAAAGTGCAGCCAAGAAAAATATTGATTTTAACCCCATTTTTATAGATAGTGAATGATATCTGGTAGCATTACAAATTGCAGGTATAAAATGATTTCTTTGATAGCTTAAGAAACAGAGATATTTCAAATAAAACCAGTTCAAGTTCAAATAAAAAATTGAAACTACAGACAAAGTCCTATCATGGACCCCTCCAGGATTATAGCTTCTGTTAACACTTTGCCCCTTACCTTTATCTTTCTTTATAGTTTAGGATATTTTCGAAAGTAATAAAATGATGGTGGTACTTTTTTTTCTTTCCATGTACTGTAAAAAATGTCAAAAAGAAACTAGCAATAGATAGTTTCCTTGATCAGAGAATATGATCTGTTACAATACATCACAAACTATGCCTGACTTTTCACTAGTGAAGGCTATGGTGAGTGGTTTGTTGTTGTTGGGGGTGGTGGTGGTGGTGTGGTGGTCATGGTGGTGGTGGTGGTGGTGGTGGTGGTGGTGGTAGTGTTTTTGGTTTTGTTTGCATTAGTTTGTTTTTGAAGGGTGCTTCATTATTGTTTTTAGGATGGTATTCTAGAGTCAGATTCGTCTTCTTTCAATTACATATATGTATTTACTTGTCTTGAGCCCCGAGTTTAGCATATGTTAGACTCTACCACAGAGCCATAACTACAAACCAACCATAGTATTTTCAAGTGATTTCCATCTAAACGTATCTTGCTGGCAAAGAATGAGTTAAGTGAATGTAGTTACTCTCTGTTGCTGTGATAAGACACCATGACCAGGGTGGCCTATAGAAAGAAGGCTTTGTTTGGCTTACAATTCCAGAGGGAAACGAGTGGGTCACAGTAAGGACATGTGTCAGCAGCCAGGAGGCTTTGGCTTTAGAAGCTGATGGGAGTTTCCATCTTGAACAATGAGCATGAACCAGAGAGAGCAAACTGGGCAAAGAACAAGATCTTAAGCTCCCAGCATCTCCCAGTGCACCCACGTGACATACTTCCTCCAGTAAGGTTGTACCTCGTTTTTAAAAATAATTCTATTGTGCATTGGTGTTTTGCTTGTATGTATGTCTGGGTGAGAATGTCAGATCTTGGAGTTACAGTCAGTTGTGAGACCATGTGGGTGTGGGGAATTGAACCTGGGTGCTCTGGAAGAGTGTTCAGTGCTCTTAACCTCTGAGCCATCTCTCCAGCCCAAGACTATACCTCTTAAGCCTCCCTAAACAGTATCACCGATTAGCAACCAAGCATCCAAATCCATAAGCCTATCGGAAACCTTCTCATTCAAGCCTTCAGAGAGATTAAAAGCTAAAGCAAAGACAGTAAAATTTGGTTTTGTTATCTAGAAGAAAATCAAAATGTGGACTTTTGAACTACTAGCCTTCTTGTTGATTTAAGTCTCTTTTACCTGTCCCCGTGTAATGGAGGAAGTTTTACTGTTCTGTTGATGTTTAATTTTTGATAAATAAATTGTCTATTCCTATTTCTTAGTTCTTTTTAGACACTTAAGATTTATTATCAATTGCACGAACACCTTAGGATGGGAAAATATTAATGTTGTGCTTATTTTTTTCTCATTTCTCCAGTGACTTTCCCTTTAACAGTACTACTTTTAGACAGACAAAAAATTTATATGGTGTGTTCAAATGGTGTTGTAACATCCTTGACCAATGTCTTAAGTTTTACGTATTTCAGAATTATAGACAAGTGTCCACATATATCTTCTTAAAACAGTAAGTTACTGTGTGTAAGTAACTTTATTTTGGTGAAAATTATATCTAATCTCTTGGTTTGTGTTCTATCTGAGGAGGATGTATAACTCCACTTTCTTTAACTCCTTTCTTTCCATAACTCATAACTGTTAGAATAAGAACCGAAAATTTAAAACACAAACTATTACTATAAACCTTTATACTCATGCTACAATTATTGTTTTGCTTGTAGTAAAAGCATGCTAAGAGATTATATAACTCAAGTGACGATTCAAAACATTGTCACTATCACTTAAAACTGTCTTTCCTGAGCTAGGAAGATATTTCAAGTGGTTGCTGTGCAAACACGAGGACCTGCGTTTGGATCTCCCAAAATCACATGGCAGCCAGGGACAGCAGTGTGTGCCTGCTGTAGAGGCGGTTAGAGCTTGGGTTCTCATCGGCAAGCCAGTCTACTGAGAGAAGAGCTTCAGACAGACACACAAATGTAAAACGTGAGCAAAAAAGGGCTCCTGACCTTCTGCTCTGCACATAGCACCTGCATGGGACACACACACACACACACACACACACACACACACACATGCACACATGCACACACACACACACACACACACACACACACACACACACACACACACACACACACACACACACACACACACATGCACACACACACACACACACAGACACACACACACACACAGACACACACACAGACACACACACAGACACACACACACACACACACATGCACACATACACACACACACACACACACACACACACACACACACACACACACACACACACACACACACACACACACACACACACACACACACACACACACACACACACACACACACACACACACACACACACACACACACACACACTCCATTCTTAGGGCTTCTGTGAACAGACACCATGACCAGCACAACTCTTATAAGGACAATATTTAATTGGGGCTGGGTAACAGGTTCAGAGGTTCAGCCCGTTATCATCAAGGCAGGACATGGAACATCCAGACAGACATGATGTAGGAGGAGCTGAGAATTCTACATCTTTTCCCAAAGGCAAACAGAAGACTGACTTCCAGGTCGCTAGAGAGAGAGCCCTAAAGCCCACACCCACAATAACACACTTTCTCCAACAAGGCTACACCCACTCCAACAAGGCCACACTTCCTAATAGTGCCACTCCCTGGGCAAGCATATTCAAACCATTACACCCACACATGCACACACACACACACACACACACACACACACACACACACACACACACACACAGAGTTTAGACAATCTTAGGTAAGCTGACAATGGGAACTTTCATAGTAAGAGTAACCATAACACAAAACAAAATAAAAGTTAAACAGAAAATAAACAGAAAGGACAAAACAGCTAGCTCCACTTCCATGAAATAATGCATGTTGTGTATGTGTTCCTTTGAAGAAAATGCATACCTCATTCCAAAGTTACTCTGTTACACAAGACACTGCAATGTAATTGTTGTGAATTATTAAATCTTCCCAGAGCAAATGATTTTTATTTTTTCAATATTGTCTATGTGTATCTGTTAGAGGAATGCAGTACCTGCAGAGGCCAGAGGGGGAGCTACAGTAACAGGCAGTTTTGAAAAACCATGTGGGTGCTAGGAATCAAACCCAGGTTCTCTGAAATAGCAGCCTGTGTTCTTATCTGCTGAGCCAACTCTCCACCCCAGAGAATTATTTTTAGGTTGAACAAAAGTGAGGGTTACATGCTACTTGTATTTTAAAAGATAATATTTTCACATAAAATTTTACAACTGTGAGTTACACACTGCATGGTTTGTAGATGTGCTTTTGCCTTTTGTCATAAACACATTTTAATAAGAATGACTGTCCTGGGCACACACCCAAAAGATGCTCCAACATATAACAAGGATACATGCTCCACTATGTTCATAGGAGCCTTATTTATAATAGCCAGAAGCTGGAAATGACCCAGATGCTCTTCAACAGAGGAATGGAAACAGAAAATGTGGTACATCTACAAAGTGTACATCTACAGCTACTACTCAGCTAATAAAAACAACGACTTTATGAAATTCTTAGACGAATGGATGGAACTAGAAAATATCATCCCGAGTGAGGTAACCCAATTACAAAAGAACACACATGGTATGTACTCGCTGATAAGCTGATATTAGCCCAAAAGCTCTGGATACACAAGATACAATTCACAAACCACGTGAAGCTCAAAAAGAAGGAAGACCAAAGTGTGGATGCATCAGTCCTTCCTAGAAGGGGGAACAAAATACTCACAGGAGGAAATATGGAGACAATGTGTGGAGCAGAGACTGAAGGAAAGGCCATGTAGAGACTGCCACACCTGGGGGATCCAATCCCATATACAGTCACCAAATCCAGACAATATTGCACATGCCAAGAAGTGCATGCTGACAGGAGCCTCCTGAGAGGCTTGGCCAGAGTTTGACAAATACAGAGGCTGATGCTCGCAGCCAACCACTGAACTGAGAACAGGGACCCCAGTGGAGAAGTTAGAGAAAGGACTGAAGTAGCTGAAGTGGTTTGCGACCCCATAGGAAGAAAAACAATATCAACCAACCAGAACCCCCAGAGCTCCCAGGGACTAAACCACCATTCCAAGGGTACACAGGGATGGACTTATGGCTCTCATCCACATATGTAGCAGAGGATGGCTTTGTCAGGCATCCATGTCGGGCCCTTGGTCCTGTCAAGGCTCGATGCCCTAGTGTAGGGGAATGTCAGGGTGGGAAGGTGGGAGTGAGTGAGTGGGTGGGTGAGGGAGCACCCTCCTAGAAGCAGGGGTGTGTGGGATAGCTGGTTTCTGGAGGGGAAACCAGGAAAGGGCATAACATTTAAAACATAAATAAAAAAAATCCAGTAAAAGAAAGAAAGAAAGAAAAAGAATGACTGTAGGGACCGAGAATGAAATTTTAAGAACAACATCAAAAGTATTTTTTTCTAGAACTCTTTATTGAGACAAGCTACCTGTTCAAAGCTCAACAAGCACGCAGCTCTCTGACCAACCCTGGGCCAGCTGTGCAGCTCCAACCCTGGATCAGCTGCGTAGCAAATATGTATCTGTTTTGTTTGTTTGGTTTTATTTATTATTCAGTCAATGACCTTTTTAAAATAACTTTATTATAATTATAATACTTTTTTTTACTACATATTGAATCATGTATATGTTCTTTGTCCTCTAGATCATTCTAAGGATGAAACAAAATATTTGTAATTGAAATAATTTTGGGACTTTTTCCTTGCTTTGGCTTCACAAAACAATGACTTATATTTTGCATATTTGTCATCTTATGTAGCCAGACATTTACCTGACTTACAGGGGTGCGATTTAGAAAATTCTGGCTCAGGGATTTTAAGAGTGAGGGACTAGGAAATCTGCTATAAATCAATGCCTTCCTCATCTGACAAGGAGGTGCTCCCTTGAATTTTCAATAAGATGGTCACACAATGGACTTGCACAATGATGACACCAGTTGACATGGTAACACAGGTGTGGGTTCCATTCCCAGCACTCACATGGTGGCTCGAAACCACTCACTTTTTCTACTGAAAAATTTTTTTTTCCTCACAAAATATATCCTGATTTTTGGTTTCCCCTCCCTCTACTCCTCTCAGTCCTCCCCAGTTCCCCTCCCACCTGGATTCACCCCTTTTCTGTTTCTCATTAGAAAACAGACTCTAAGGGAGAACAATAAAATAAAATAGGATAAACAGGAATAAGCAAAAGCTAACATATTGGAATTGGACAAAACAAACAGAAGGAAAAGAGCCCAAGAAAAGGCACAAGAAACACAAACCCACTCATTCTCACATTCAGGGATCCCATAAAAACGGGAAAGTGTAAGCCATAGTATATACACAGAATATACACAGTATATACCTTCATGGTCCAGACCCATAAAGGTCGTGTGCATGCTGCCTCAGTGTCTGTGAGTTCATATGTGTGCTCATCCTGTGGATTGAGAAGGCCTCGTTTCCTTGGTGCCCTCCTTCCCCTCCAACTCTTGCACACTTACTGATTGTTCTTCAGCAGGGTTTCCTGATCACTGAGGAGAGGGATTCCATAGAGACACACCATTTAACATTCAGTGTCCCAAGGTCTCTCACGCTGCTTAATGTAGGTCTCTGTATTTGTTACCAGCTTCTCTGGTGACTGCTGGGCAAGACACTCATCCATGAGTATAGCAGAATGTCACTAGGAATCATTTTATTGATACTTTTTGCTTTTATTTTGAAAACCGCAGTGTTTGGTCTTACCCTAGGTCCCTAAGTGATCTAGTCTCATGCTCTTGGTCACCCAAGCAGTGTCAGATATAGGTTCCTTCTAGTGGAGTGGGTCTTAAGTCAAATCATTTATTGGTTGGTTACTTCCAACAAGCTTTGTGCCAGCTTACGTTAGCCTAACATGCAGGCAGCACACCATTGTAAATGAGTGGTTGGTGTTCGTGTTTCTCTTTTGGTGGCTGGCGGAGTAACAAAGACACTAGATGATGGGGTGAAGACTCTAGGTAGGCACCAGTTTGACTTCTGCATTCAGGTTCAGTGGTTTGGTGTGGGTGTTGTCTTTAGCGATGAGGCTTGCGAAGAGCATCATACAGTCTTGACTACAGCCTGGGCTGTTTGGGTCTTCCCATGGGATCCTCTGGCCACAATTCAGCTAGATGTAACCCAATCCTGATACTATCTTTTGTTTGGTGACAAGAGAGGGAAAGATGGGGCTTTGTTTCTCCCATTATTCAGCCATTTCATTTACATTGCCTTAATCTACACACATTTTTAGGAAGTTTTTACTGACTCAGGCTTCCAAACTCCTCCTCAAATGGTCCTTAATCTTAGCCGTTTCTCTGCATAGTTCCTTGCTCTGCTTCCCTCCCCCCATCCACCACACACGAAGCTCCCATTCTAGCTGCCCTTCCACCCATCCACATTTCCCTATTTGATTTCCATTTCCTAAGGAGATGTATCTGTCCTCCCTATTCCTTACTCCATACCTAACCACTGTGTTTCTATGCATTGTGATTAGGGAATCATTCACTTAACCACTAATATCTCTATATAAGTGAATACATGCCACATTTGTCTTTCTAGGTCTGGGTTATCCAACTCAGGATGATGTACTTTTTCCTAATTCTCGCCATTTATCTACAAGTTTTGTGATTTCATTTCTTTTAACAGTTAAGAAATATTCCCTTGTGTAAATGTACCATATTACCTTTATCCATTCTTCTGTCTGAGGGACAGCTTACATTGTTTCCAATTTGGGGCTACCATCCATAGAATAGCAATGAGCGTGGTTGAACAAGTGTATCTATGGTTAAATGAAGTATCCTTTGGGCGTATGCCTAAGAGTGGTACAGCTGGAACTTGAAGTATATCAATTGACTTCTTTCTGAGGAATCGCAACATGATTTCCACAATGCCTGTACAAGTTTTCATTGCTTCCGGCGATGGATGAGCATCCCCTTACTGTACATCCCCACCAGCACGAGCTGTCATTTGTTTTATTGATTTTAGCCATTCTGACAGTTGTAAGATAAAACCTCTAAGTGGGTTTGATTTGCATTTCCCTGGTGGCCAACAATGTTAAACGTGTCTTCGAGATTTTCTGTCATTTGCGTTTCCCCTTTGGAGAATTCTCTGTGGAGATACGTATGTAATTTTTTTTATAGGCTTGTCTTCTTGATGTCTACTTTTTTGTGTTCTTTATATATTTTGTATATTGGGTCTCAATCAGATATGGAGTTGGTAAACAACTTTTCCCATTCAGTAGGCTGCCACTTTGTCTGAACGCTGATGCCCTTTGCCATGTAGGAGATTTTTCAGTTTCAATGATAGAACCATGCATTGGGGGTGGGGTATGCATGGAGGCGAAGACCCTGGAGAGACTGGAGCAGAAAGGAAGGGAAGGCCTCAGGAGATCGTCTGCTGCAGAGCTGTGGATGAGACTGGAGGGTTGGCCTTGAAGAAGTAGAGGGAGAGGTGATTATCTGAAGCTAAGCCACCCACTCCCTGGATCGAGTGCCAGGCGACCATCTTAATTTGAACTAACTCCAAGGCTTAGACAATTCCCATATTCGCTACAAAGTCGTTACTTTATATAGGAAATTAAATTTGCTTCACAATTATTTAGATTTGCAGTTAATTAGGCTCATAAATTAATCAGTCTAAATTTTTGGAAATGAAATTTCTGAGTCAAACATAGGATAAATTTCGAACTATTTTTGTATATATATTATTTTTCTGAATGAACCTGAAGACTAAGTAGTTTATTGTTTTCACTTTTTAAATTGTTCCCCACCAAATGTGCTATAATTCCTAAACAAAATTTACCTTCATGTTTTCAATCATCTGAATACTCATGGATCATCTTCCTTACTTATAAGACTGCAAGAGTGCCTAGCTTACTATTATAATAACCCCTTGGATATTCTAATAATTCTGTCCACTATAGTTTGCCTTTATACAAAAATAGAGTTGCCGCCCTGCCAGATGGTGAAGTGGAAATCTGGTTATCTGACTTGGGTGATGGGGACTTTCTTCACCACCTCTTGTCTGCCTCAAATCAGCAGTCAGCAGCGTCCCACACGTGTGCCCCTCAATCTTCACTGTGGAGCAGCATCTGTAGTCACCTCACGTGGACATGAGGAACTGAGCCACGCCCTGCCTGCAATATGGAGTTTCCTCCTTTCGACTCCTTGCTCCTGAAAAGCAAAATGAAACCAAGACACCGCCGAAATTCCTAATTTAACAGCTTTTGTGTTTCTTTATGGCATTCGACTTCTGAGCAACAGTGGTGAGGGTGAATGTTAGTGACTTTTCTCACTGCTGTGGCTAAATTCCCAACAAAAGCTACTGAAGGGAGGATGGGTGTGTTTTGAGTCACAGGTTGAGAGTATCCATCACATCGTCGCATCACATCGTGTCCACTGTCAGAAAGCAGAGAGATGACTGCAGCTGTGCACTTTGTTCTCTCCTTCCTCCCTTTTTAACCAGTTAAGGGACCCACTCGACAGGACGGTGCTGGCCACACTCAGGATAGACCTCCTCAGTTAAATCTGTCAGGAAACATCATTACAGACACAACCTAGAGAGCTGTTCCTAGGTGATTCCAAATGCAGTCAAGGTGCCAGCAGTGCTAACTATCACAGGGTAGGGGGGCCGGCAGCAGTGCTAACTATCACAGGGTAAGGGGCTGACAGCAGTGCTAACTATCACAGGGTAAGAAGCTGACAGCAGTGCTAACTATCACAGGGTAAGGGGCTGACAGCAGTGCTAACTATCACAGGGTAAGGGGCTGACAGCAGTGCTAACTATCACAGGGTAGGGGGCTGACAGCAGTGCTAACTATCACAGGGTAGGGGGCTGACAGCAGTGCTAACTATCACAGGGTAAGGGGCTGACAGCAGTGCTAACTATCACAGGGTAAGGGGCTGACAGCAGTGCTAACTATCACAGGGTAGAGGGTTGGCAGCAGTGCTAACTATCACAGGGTAGGGGGCTGACAGCAGTGCTAACTATCACAGGGTAAGGGGCTGACAGCAGTGCTAACTATCACAGGGTAGGGGGCTGACAGCAGTGCTAACTATCACAGGGTAGGGGGCTGACAGCAGTGCTAACTATCACAGGGTAAGGGGCTGACAGCAGTGCTAACTATCACAGGGTAAGGGGCTGGCAGCAGTGCTAACTATCACAGGGTAAGAAGCTGACAGCAGTGCTAACTATCACAGGGTAAGGGGCTGGCAGCAGTGCTAACTATCACAAGGTAAGGGGCCGGCAGCAGTGCTAACTATCACAGGGTAAGGGGCTGGCAGCAGTGCTAACTATCACAGGGTAAGGGGCTGAGAGCAGTTTAAGTGGTGAGGTTCCAAGGTGAAGATCCAATGCAGGCAATTTTCTGGGAGGAAGGTTGTTCTGGTTTTATCTGTCACTGTGACAAATAACATGATCAAAATCAGCTTAAAGTAGGAGGGGGTTTATCACCAAGGGACCTGTCACCAAGGGACACCAAGTCAGGAACTTGCTTTATTCCACACAGGCATTGCTTCTGACCAGTGAACTATTTCATAGCAAGGAGTTACAGCAAGGAACATGGGTGCCACTTGCCAGCTGACTTACAGGTCAGCATCTACTCAGCTTCCTTTTTTACACAGTTCAAGGCTATAGCCGGGGGAAAGAATGTTGCCTACTATGGACCAGGCTCTCCTACATCAATCAAGACAATCAGTAACAATCAAGATTATCCCCCTGTCCACACATGTGCGCGCATGTGCGCACGCTCAGACACACACACACTCACACAGACAGAGAGAGAGAGACAGAGAGAGAGAGAGACAGAGACAGACAGACAGACAGACGGTCTAAGAGCAACTCAAATCCTCAATCAAAGCTCTCTTCTCAGATCACGCTAAGCTACACCAAGCTGACAGTTTAACTTTTTTTTTTTTTTTTTGGTTCTTTTTTCGGAGCTGGGGACCCGAACAGGGGCCTTGGCTTCCTAGGCAAGCGCTCTACCACTGAGCTAAATCCCCAACCCCTAAGCTGACAGTTTAAAGCTTACCAGGACAGGAATGAATACACAAACTTTTCAGGTTGCAAAGAAAGCCACACTGGGTAGAAGAGAAACAGAACCACGAAAGCTTTTTATAAAAGCCTCAGCTGATGCCATAGGAAATTCTGGATCCATGTTGACTTTCCAGAGATGGTCTGAGCTGAGCCAAGTTGTTTATGAGTCATAGGCTCCAGTCCCTTGGATAAGGAAGCACGACCTTGAAAGAGTTGATTCTTTTTCCCTAGATGTGTTAAACAATGCCGAGACAAGCTACTGATATTCCAAGCATTAATACTTAGTTATGAAGCAGTAGAAGCATCTAGGCAATGTTTTACTACATCCGTACATTCTGCTATTAGCATATGTAGTGATTTGTGAGTAACTTTCTAACAGTCAAGGAACATGTGAATGGAAACCATAGGTTAAACATAGTCCGTTGTGTTGGGGCTCTCTTGTAATTTGCCATTTGGGCTCAAACTGGTGCACTCTGTTCCTCCCCTTCCAGACTCCTATTAATTTGAGACTCCATAGACTGGCGCATACCCCGTAAAAGGGGCAGACCATCATTCCTCAGGTATCCGAGTCCCTGTATTTCACCCATTTTTCAGGATGTGGCTTTGGGATTTGTCCACTTTCTAAACAAGAATAGAAAGAGAGAACACCAATAACGTGAGACTTAACTGGAATAGAACGCTCACGTTGCCCCCCCCCGGGGGGGGGGAGAGAACTCCTTAGCCTTAGCAAGATCTCCAAGCAGCAGTCCACTTTTGCAGGAAGGGGGTACCACAACTTTCCAAGTGGTTGATTCTCCTCCCACATGCCAGTTCCAGAGTTCAAGTATTCTAATTACTGGGCAGCATCTTCTGGTAGCTGGGGTGGGGGGGGTGGGGGGACTACCCTAGTGGTCAATCAGCAATGTTGCCATATCTCTCCTGCACAGACCCTATCACAGCTGTTGTTACAGCATGCTCTCTGTTCAGTGGGTTGTTCACTAGGAGACTCCATGTGAGGCCAGCCACCCCTTTTGGATGTGGAGTTGCAATAACTTTTCAAAACAGTAGCATCTTATTTTTTTTCTCTAATTAAAACTCTGGTTTTATGGGTTAGGATGAGGATACTGGTCTCCTTGACTAAGAGCTGCCATGAATTGATTCAGATACAGGCTATTAGAATGGGGATTAAGAAGGGATGGGTTGATCAAATAGCTACAGCATGCTGCTTCCTAGAAGTTCAGAGCATCTTTCCTGAGAGACAAGTGACAGGAGCTGGGGAAATACGCTGCTGTGTTTGCCTTGGGTCTCCTTGCCTAGAGTTACTCCATGCCTGGCAAGTTCCCCGTCATGATCTCGTGTGGAGCTTCTGACAGCACGCTGACCTTTCCTCTGCACATGTATCAGCAGTGAGTCCAGCCTCCTCTCCGAAAGGAACTTTGGTGACATCAAGGACCGGAATGGGATTCTCATTTATTTTTCAACCACAAGCTTCAAAAATCAGTTGCTCATCATTCTGACAGCTTCCTGGGAGCTGAAATGGCCTTTCTCCATGTTTCTGTGCAGAAGGCTTTAAAGATTTGTCTAAGGACGGCACTGATGTCAATACTAGAGATTGGCTAGAACCACCAAAGACGGACCAGAACACATGACAAGGGAAACCCACCCCAGGATCAGCTCTGTCACCAGGTTCCTGTTTCTTTTAAGCTGGGTTTGATACTAAGTATGACATAGAGTCCTGGAAGGCTCCTCTTAACTACTGCCAAATAGCAGGATAAATACTCACAGCTCAGGTAGCATTAAAGCCTTTGTTCAGACTTCTGCTTCCTCACAAAGTGTAATCCCATTACTCCTATAATTCATGTGCAAATTCAGTCATGTTCAGACTAAAGTGTTGCCATTTAATGGTTTGCCTTCACTCCCTTTCCTGTCCATTGCTGTTTCTACCTGCCTTGCTGTGTCTTATGGACTCTAGAAACAAAGTGAAGCCATCCTTCCCTCTACTGTTCAGTCTCAAGCTTAGTAGACAGTAGGTGTCTACTGTCTAGTCCTCACCCTGACCCTCAATTCCCACCAGCCCCAGAGCATAAAGGTGCCACCCCACCAGTTCTTCTTCTGTGCAGGACGGGTGCACAGAGCCCATCTACCTTAACAGTTGATGGCAGAAATTTCAAGCCAGCCACTAGACATCACTGTTTCCCACTTCATAGCTCAGTAAACCTAGGAGAGCACTGGGTTAAGGACTGACTACTCAGGATGTGGGTGTGGAGTGAGAGGGAATATCGGACTAATGACTGTGAAGGTAATCAAGTTTGGTTTTTTAATTATAAGAAATATTATATTTATTTGACTTATTATTCTCTCTTTAAACTCTCACCTCTTACAGCTCCATAAAGCAGTGACTTCTCTACAGTGTCCTCTTTTCTCAAATCCACTTTCAGAAGTTTCTGTTAAGCAACTTTAACATTATATCAGTGATTCACAGAATTCACAGCACAGACATTCTCATGTAAGTTTAAACCAAGGGGATTCTGAAATGAATAATCTTTGTAGGAGTCCAAGCATCACTGAGGAAGATGGTTGGTGATGGTTTAGAGTCAGGGAGAGGTTGTCTGCAGCCATGTCCCTGAAATCACCATGTTTCCAGTTGCTTACAATTAATTAAATTAGCTACTTTTCTCAGCCCTGTGACAGAAAACCTAAAAATAATCAACCTAATGTTTATTCCGACTCACCGTCCATCACGACAGGGAAAGCATAGCATCCTGACCATGAGACGGTTGAGCACATTCCATCTGCAGTCAGTAAGCAGAAGAGGGATGAATTCTGATACTTAACTTACTTATCCTTTGCCATGGGATGGTGTTGCCACATTTTGGGTGGCTTTTCTCTCTCAGTTAAACCCCCCTCAAAAATACAAATATACCAAAAGCTGTGCTTCGGTAAAGCCCCCACTACTTTCTGAGTGGATCAAGTTGACAAAATGAGCCATCACATTCATGAGTGAATGTTAGAACTCTAAATTAATCCTAATAGCACAACTTAAAGAGAAAATTAACTGTTAATGTACACTGTTTTCACCGCATCACTAATATGGCCAGAATATAAGAATTCTGAAGAGACATTCAAATTGCCAAAGTTAAAAGAACTACAATTACAAACAAAAAGGATTGGTTACTCAGATTCCTTTAGTTAGTTACTCAAACTTCAAAGAGTTGAAATAATCAATTTACACAAAGGGGAGGTTTGTTTTTGGCTCATGATGCTGTGGGTTTTAATCCCTAGGTGGTTGGTTCGGTGTTCTGGGGCTCGTGGTAGAAAGCACATGACATGGAAGAAATGCTGAGTAGCAGATGGGACGGGATGGGAACTGGTCATGGAGCACGTCTCTAAATCTGGACCTTCTAATCTGTGTCTTAATACCCAGTGGTCAACTGCCCCCCACGCTCCCCCGTCCCCGAGCCCTCAGCTTCTGGTGATCGTCCTAATCAACTTCCATGACATCACCTCTTAGATCTCTCATGTGAGGTTATGTGCCTCTTGTTCTTCTGTGCCTTGCCTGTGTCATTTAATATAATAACTTATAGTTGTATCCATGCCGCAGCAAATGACAGGCAGACAATATCTGAAAGAAATTGCTTTGAACATCTTTGCCATAAATGAATAATAAATATTTAAGGTGATCGAATTGAAGTCTACACAGTGAGTACACATGTCAAAACATTAGCTCACATATGTGTCAAAACATCACAATAATGCAATAAAGAGGAAAAAGCAATTATAAATATATCCTTGTCGTGTGGGTGTGGAAACTAAGCCTGGATTCTGTGGAGAAGCAGCCAGTGCTTTTAACTGCTGAGTTGACTCCCTAGGCCCAAGAAGTTTTATTTAATGAAAGATCGGGGGGAAACATCAGGATTTGGAGGTTTCAGGTTATTTGTTGTAGTTCAAAAGAAGTCACATCATAGATGTATGTGATAAACATTTCCATGTTCCAATCAGCAAATTAAGAAGATGAATGCTTACATTGTATATAATTTTATGTGTCCCAAATACATTTATGCTTTTGATCGTTTGAAGGTATAAATGTCCCTTTCAACTTGACAGATGTAAAAGGCAAGGGTGTGAGTCTACTTGGTCCTAGACATAGGTCTCAGTCCTCTGGCTTCCTAGGGTGTCAACGATTATAATGGCTTCCAGCTGAGGCTGAGTGCAGGTGCATTATACAGACCCAGGTGTCAGTGCACAGGCATAGGACAACACAGAGGTTCCATTCCCCCTGGTGACCATGGTGCTCACGGAGCCCTTCACAGGACGAAAGCGAGAGTGAACGTGGATCTCTGCCTTAGCCTCAGAGGCACTTCCACATGACCTCCCTTTAGTTTACAGAGCGACAGTTTTCTGCCATTGCTTCTGGTTCTTTGGGTAAGAAGTCGGAAGGAGATGCTGCTGTCTTTACAAGCTCTTTGCTTACCTGGCGTGTTGACGCCCAGTGTTGGTGAAGATTTCAGAATAGGGCCAGCTCTTCAGGAAAAGACATACCCTCAGGAAACTGGATTCCAGCCTCATCGCCATTACTAAACATGGGAGTGATACGGAAGCTACTGCAGGCATCAGCTTATTCATTAGGAACAGGGATAGATGGCCTTCGCCGTGCAGGTGGGTGAGGGTTTCCTATGGCGTGCTGAGAAGGCTTGCCTGCATAGGGAAAGCATTTGACAAGACTGTGGAAAAATGAAGGTATTCAAAGGTAAGGAAGAGGCAGAGCTAAACAGTAAATTTGGGTTTGTTTACCAGGTATTATAATAATAGATTATTCATGGCAAATTCAATATAGTTATTTTCCTTATGGTTAACATAAGAAAAAAATAATCTATATTAGCTGGTCAATGGATCTTAGGTCTTCTCCCTGTTCCTTTAAACAAAAAAGAAACATGTTTCTTTTGAAAATCTGCAAGTCATGACTTTGAACTGCAGATGGTGCTGTGATTCTATGAGTTTATGTCCTATTTCACTTTGTAGCAAGAACTAACTTTGGTTTAGTCTATTTTCGTCAATAGGTAAAAATAAGGTTAAATTCTCTTTATTATTTTGTTTTATTGTGATGATGGGAGAAACAGTTTTTATTATTGTGGAAATATATCACAGTTACTCTTCACAAACACCGAATGCTTCCTTAGGCCAACGTATGAGAAGCCTTGATGTGATTTTTTTTTCTTTTTTGCTTCTCATTGCTTCTCATCCAGGATGGAGTCCTCTGTGATCCCTAATCTATTTATTTCCAGGTACCACTCTTAAATGAAATCGTTTCACCGAGGATTTGGTAACAATGATCTCAAGATAAAAAAAGAAAATCCATATGAAAATCATTTTAACCTCTAGTTTATAACAATTGGTTAAAAAAAAAAAAGATTTCCTGGAATTAAGCCACAGGAACTCTGGCTTAAGTCAGACCTGTCAGCTGGACAACAAAATTCCAGACATTTTGAAATTTAATTCATTTAATTTTTCTTGTAACTGGATTAGAGAATATGATTAAGCCCTAGCAAGATAACGCTCGCTGCATTGGCCTGTCCTTGGTGCAACAAGGAGATCTGAAATCTTAGAGGAGAAGAGAGTAAAGGAGACTGAGAGCTATAGTCTCCTGAAGAGATATGTAATAGAATACACACACATACACACTGGGACTTTAAAATGAAAGGGCGGTGTCTTTGTTTTGCCATGGCACTCTTAGGATAGCTGCATTTTGACATTAAGTCCCAATTAAATGTATGTCAGGCTGCTCTGAGGGTAAAATCAACAAAAAGAAATCAAGCATCCTTCACAGGACTCTCCAAAGGTCTTTTACCTGACCCTTTGAAATCACCTTTATGTAAAGCAATTGAGTTGGGGATGTTCAAACTCTGAAGTAGGGTGAGTTTTGAGGGCAAACACAGTGATTCAACATTATACAAAGGCATAAAATGAGGAGAATGCCTTTGAAGAGAAAGAGAGATTCAGTCCCCGGAGTATACAGTCTGATCATTATTTATTTTTGGAACATTTGATATAGTTGTGAAGAAAAGGAGTGGGAATTACACTATTTTAAACAAAGTGTGGAAGAGAGGTAGTGCTATGGCTTACACAACAGTGTGCATGTTATAGCATCTTAGACATTTAATGGGACCTCCGTCACTGCGAATTAGCCTCAACAAAAAAGAAATGTAATAACAGAAAGATGCAAAATCATTTATGGTTGCTTTTAAAATTAAAATAGGTTCCAAGAAAACTTTAATTGGGATCTGCATAAGCAGCATAAAGATAAAAAAGCATTAAAGAAATTGACACCTTGGGGAAAAGAGGAATTATTCTCAAAGCACAACAAACACAAGTTTTCTGCATTCGCTCCTGAAGAAAGTCCTTATTTTCTCAGGAATCACTGGGCCCTGTCTGTAACATAATCGTCTTCCAGTTCATCACAACTAAGTAAAGATTAAACATCACACACCCAGCTCAGTACTTTTTGTTTAAAAAAAAAAAGTACATTTCCTCTCTCTTGAATTTGTTTGCTATAAATGTATATAAATCAGGCATGATGACAATTTAATAAGAACTTCAAGACCTGTTCATCTCATGGGATCACCACTGTGACGTCTTTCGAGGAGCCTTCTGATTGCTCAGCCCCAAGCACAAGCCCTATAAAATGAGGAACTTTGAGATGCTGGTCAGGTTGTAGTGCAGAGCACTAGCGGCTACAGCCAACCTTTCCCCAGGACCAGGGGCAGACTCTGTGGAGCCTTCTCCTAAGCAGAACTTCAGCACCCCAGACAGCTCCCCCGCGCCGGAGAGACAGTCCTGCCGGAAGGAAAGACCCAAACGTGAGTAAAATCTTACTCTTCCTCATTTCCTCTTCGCCTTCGGGACTTTGAATAGGAGGGTTTTGTTTGTTTGTTTGTTTTGTTTTATTTTGTTTTAATTTTTCTCTCCTACAAAGTATTTTACAGTGTTCGTCTTCTGCAATAGCCAAATAAAATAGTCACAACCTATTGCTTGAAGATAGAAAAGCCTCAATTTCTCTCTTATGAACCCAACTGCCTAGAGGATTCTTAGTCCTGTTTAACCCTTCACTGAATATTGCCTCCTAAAACTGAAGTAAGACCAGTTTGCTTGTGTGTAGGATTTTGAGCAAAGATTTCAGCTTGCTGCATTTGTTTTCGGGGTTTCCAATTTGTGTTTAAAGAGCTTTTCTTTCTGTTTTTACACAGATCAAACCTAGAAAGCACTCGCTTTCTTTGCCATTTGATTTTTAAGTGCTGTGACTTTTTTGGTAACAAGAGACAGAGCCCTCGAACACCTGGGTGCTAGCTGGAAAGTGTTTAGAAATAGAACATGAGGATGGGTCAAGTGCAAGATGCATGGGCTCTAAGAGAAATGCATATAAATTGATTTCCTGGAAAAACTTGTACCAATGCCAAGTGACTCTGAGGGCGTTAGCTTTTATCCTTGAATTAATTTGCTTGGACCTTGGCTTAAAGAAACAGTTTTCAGTGATATCTATAGTGAATACAGAGAAAAAAAGATTTGAAATGTAGTGAGTACACAATGCTTTTTCCTTAACGACACAAACTTATACTTTATATCTCTGTGTGTATATATGAACATGTGAACTTTAGAATATAATTGGCTAGAAGAAAAATTAAGTGGGTAACACCACAGTTTTGCATCAACCCAATATTATAGTTTAAAGTGGGGGGACTCAACAGATTCCTTGAAGCTCTTTCCTTCAACAGAAAAAAATTTTAAGCTATGACAACTCTGTGGTCAAAACACTGAGTCTAAAGCTAGCTGCTCTGCCTCCAGCACAACAGAAGTGTGGCCTTGGGTAGATGGTAAAGTCAACCGAGTGCCTGCAGAGGCCAAGGCAAAAGGGAGCTGAGCCGGTGTTCAAATGCCTTCACCCTGGGGATGGATCCCGATTCCAAGCGAGTGCTAGAGAACTAACACCATTTTACAACTAATCTTATGCTTTGATTCTTTCCTCAAATCTGCAAGAGCCCTTGGCAGCATTGCTAGACCCTCCCGAATGTTGCCAAGTGTGGCTGGGAATGGCAGCGTCCTCTCTCTTTTCAGAGGCACCGAGATGGAATCCAGAAGCAAGCCTCAGTTCCTGGCGCTCCTGACACTCTTCAGCGTGCTGTTCTCGCAGTCGCTGGCCTGGCCTCTCTTTGGGCCACCTTCTTCAGTGAGGTAAGTTTTATTCTGGGAAGAGTGTGCTCTCAAGTCAGATAAGTAGGCAAGCATCCCCCCCTCATCTGAATGAGAGTTCCCACATGAGAATGCTATATTTTAAATTACAATACTTTAAATTTCAATACTTTGGTTGTGGTGTTCAGCAAATTTATTTCCAACCAAAATTAAAAAAAAAGCTTATTCTGGCCTCTGGAATTCACCTCCAGCACACAAAGGACAGCATCATGGCCAGCTTTGTGCACCCATTTCTAATTGAGGTATTTTCATCTCAGGTCAGTTCTGTTTCCAGTAGAAAAATAGCTGTTTACTTGCCACCTTCACTTAAATTTATACTTAATAAAAATTATTATGATATTAACACTTTGTTAACGAGATATACACACATGGAGTTCTGTTGAACAGTAATTGGTCTAGGAAGACTGACGCTGTCAATATTAAGGATCATGAAGAAGTATGAATACATTCCTCATGCTATTCTCTATTTGAACCAACATTTTCTGAGTTTTACCATTTGATACAATAAAGTTTATGCTTCACATGTATAAAGCATGCTATAGCTCAACTTAACCTAAAATAAGATAGACCAATGTTAATAGTCAGTCCACACTTAAGCTTTCTAGTCTACAGGATCACTGTTACCTAAAGGAAAATCATCATGTCTTTGATTGTTTGCCTTTTCTTTATGCTCAGCAGAGTGGGTAGTCTCTCAGTACTAATGCTCTCTCTGGAATTATATAACACGCAATCCCTATCCATTTCATGCTCTGACAACTAGAGTCCCAGTCCTTGTGTCTCAGCACATGAACAAGTCACAGGAATGCTGGAATTCACACTGACTGCTCAACCTCAGCCCATGGATGGCCACTTTTACATCATCACACAGACATACCAAAGTGCCCTAGAGTGGACATTCCTCAGAAGTTCACCCCAGTGTTACACACACACACACACACACACACACACACACACACACACACACACACTTTTAATAGAGCAATAGCAATAAAAATACACATGCATCCACAAATACATCATTTTTTTTTGCAGTACAGCATCATATATTTCTAGCCAGAACATGCTCATACACACAATATGAGGAGCTAGAGGGACTCCTTAAATTCACTATATTGGAATAACCATTCTCAAATGTGCATGTCTGTTGGATTGATCAATAAAAAGAAATATATCATGCCGATGTACAGCTTTGTGATGATGTTAGGGAACTAGAAAGAGACAAGCAGGTTGCACACTGCTTCTTCTGTCTTGTATTTTGACAGTGGATATTGAATATCACCAATAAGAACCAAGTGAATAAGAACCAAGCTTTGTATTTGTATTTGCTTTTTGTATGTTTATACCTTGTATAAATCATTCCACCTCTTAATGTTACTTCACAAGTAGACATAGTGAAGTGCACTGGGACAATGTGCTTTGTTTATAGCTTGGCTCGAATTGAATTAAGTAGAAATTATGCTTGGTTTAGAAGGCTTATACAAGTTGAATGACATCATTTTTGTGAGCTTGCACAAAATTACTACTTATATCCTCATTAAACGTGGAAGCCATGGAGTCAAATTATCCTAACCTTATCTTGCAAACGGATATGTTCCAATAGTTTGTTCTACCGTTTCAAGTAGCTGCCAGACCATAAACACCACATTTGAGAAAAGAACTGTATGGCATTTCTAGTGGGTTTTTCTTTTACCTTAATAGGTTGGATGACAGGGTGCAGTTCGAAGGAGCAGGTGACCCTGATCAAGTCTCTTTAAAAGCGGACTCTGACATCTTGCAGAATGCCTTAGCGGAGAATGACACGCCCTATTATGATGTATCCAGGTAAATTTACTCTTGTTTACCTTACTTAGGAAACATATCTGAAAAGATGAAACATTCGAGTTTTATCTTTTAAAGGAAGAGTTTTTTAAGGACACTTCTCAGTCTGGTTAATATCTCTAGCAACTGTTTCAGTTAGCCATGTGGAAAGGGTGTTACAAAGCAGGGAAAAATAATGTTACTTATCTACATCTTTTGAGCATCACTTCAGTGGCCCAGATTAGACAAATCACAGCTCAGACTGAAGCAGTTGGGATTCCATGAGGGAACAGATACAAAGGAAAGATCCCCCCTTATAAGAGTCCAGGGATCCAACAGTGCTGCCCACTCCTGCAACTGCTTGTCTAGCATAGTGTTGCAAAACAGACCACATGTCCCACTGAAGACCAAGAATAAAAAGCTTTCTCATGTACTTACGAGGTTCACCAGGAGCCCTCAGATCTTCTCTATTGGGATAGATTTGTTCCCCCATTATTTTGATGGAAAAGAATAACAAAAGGCATAGAATACTGATGAGCTTGACCAAATTAACACATTTTTTCATTGCATATTTTTTATTTAAGGTAGCATAAAAACTACACAAATACATAAAAACTATAAATTAATTTTAGTTCAATATTTATTAGAAAAAATCATTTTAAATATCCTACCAGGGAACAAAACTAAAGTACATATCTAAAACAGCCCATTTTTCCCCCAAAATGTTGGGCTAGAGACATATAGCTTATATCGTGCTCCAAGTGACTGGTTTCCTTTTGCTATGGTGTCAGGGAGCATCCTTTGGGCTTAAGTTTTGTGAGCAGATTTCTTTGTCATTCAAAAGCTAGGTTGTCTCTAAGAGGAAATGTTACCAGGAAATCATTGTCTTTGCTCCCCTGCCTTAGAAATGCCAGGCATGCTGATGGAGTTTTCACCAGCGACTACAGTAGACTTCTGGGTCAGATTTCTGCCAAAAAATACCTTGAGTCACTCATTGGCAAACGAATCAGGTAAAGAGTACTTGTCATTCGGTTTTTTTTTTTTAAACAAACACTCCATCGCCAAATTTTATTTTTCTTTCTAGAATTTTATTTTCCTTGCTTGAGGCTCACAACTGTTTGATAATGTTCATATTTTTAGAAAAAAAATAATGCATGTCATTGAATAAAACACATCTGACCCACCTGGGGTGAGAGAGTTTTTGGTATTTATTGACTCTAAATATATTTTTCCTAAGTAAGTAGTAAACACTTACCAACTCGTCCAACTGAGCTAAACTCAGCAGGAAAAGATGCAAATTTGTCTCCTACTTCTTGTTGACGTTTTGAGTGTCATTTTTGTTCTTGCTTTCTTTAGCAGTAGCATCTCGGAAGACCCCGTGCCGGTCAAACGACACTCTGATGCAGTCTTCACAGATAACTACACCCGCCTTAGAAAGCAAATGGCTGTGAAGAAATACTTGAACTCCATTCTGAACGGGAAGAGGAGGTAGGGGGAAGATAACTTGGTGGTGTGGAAATGTATACAAGATCTTCACATGTTAAGCTCTCTTTGGAGACCTTTCTATTTCTCCATCACCTTATGTGCTTTTGTGTGCTTCGTGTGAACTTCTTACTCATTCTCAGTTTTAGCTGTCAGGCTTCCCTGACATACTTTTAAAATACTGATACACGAATGTCAGCCCAAAGCTGTTAGAAAACAGTATTTCTAGGGATGCTGACCTGGAAACTCTACTTTTTTTTTTTTTTTTTTTTTTTTTTCGAGCTGGGGATCGAACCCAGGGCCTTGTGCTTCCTAGGCAAGCGCTCTACCACTGAGCTAAATCCCCAACCCGAAACTCTACTTTTTAAGGTTCCTTTGTTTGATTTTACTATTTCATCGGAGTTTAAAATGATGGCTATTTTGAATCAGGGAGTGGTTTAATCAAGTTTTCATTTTTTAAAATATATGAAGTACAGTTAGTGATTTTGTCATGCAAGGGAACCCTACCATATTTATGTCCAGCAACTGTGTGTTGTCTCATTTATCCATGATGCATCTGTGTGTTCTAGTTCTAAAAGCCTATGTCTGTATAGTATGTAAATATTGGACACAGAGATAAGAACTCCAGTGCCCTCTCTTCTTCCTCCAGTTGTCTTTGTATGCATGGTGAATATTAAGCCTAATTCTATTTAACTGAAACCAGACAAGAGTGTCCTCCTAGCCCATTAGATGATAATGATAATCCTATAAGGCTGATTTTAGATTCTATGGTCTTGAACAATTCATGGGCAATCACTAGCTGCAGAGATCATTGTTAATCCCCAGGGTGTCTTGCAGAGTATCAGTAATCACCTAGACCTGGTGCTATAATTGTTTCCTTGGAACGTTCCTCAGCTGAAATTTTTAACATGTGCATTTTCCTTTTGGTTCGTAGCAGTGAGGGAGATTCTCCAGACTTCCTTGAAGAGCTAGAGAAATGATGAGAAAGGTCCTCTGGGCAGAGCTGAAGATCGGAGGTGAGTGTGCCTGTGCACCCTTACTGTGTCCACACAACTACCATGTGAATAGATGCGGGAGTGAGTCAGTGGGTAAAAACACTGTAGGGCTAATGCTACTCCATCTACCAAGAGATATTACCTAGCCCACACCGCACCTCTACCTGAGACAGAGCCCACCACAGCGAACACCTTACGGTGCTACACGCCATGTTCTCATCTTACAGAGGCACTGCTCACCAAAAAGAGTTTGGCCTCTGTGGGGTACTTCTTGTCTATTTACCCTTCTCCCACACGAAATTCAAAGTCACATTCCTGAGGGAAAGTGTCTTAGTTTTGAAACTCAAGTCGTGCTGCTTTTATTAACGTAAGATTTAGTCCAAAGATTGCCTGTTAGCTCTTCAGTTAGATGTGAAGAACTATCAGAGGAGCACACTATGATATGTCACGCTATTCTTGGTTTCCTTCAAACATAGCAAACTTCATGGGACAAAAGTCAAAGTTTGACCTTTCATAAGCTATGTAAGCATTAACAATTTTATTATTTCATCAGAACTCACAATACTTAGAAAGAGGTGGAAATGTTGTTCAGCTGTGTCAAAAGTCAGTACACTTTTCTCCAATGGGCTATGGAGAAGACAGTTTCTGATATAACCACTTAGCATGGAAGTAACTAAGAAAAGATAAAATGGGTGGGCATGGGTGGTCCCAGCAGAACTTGGTTTCTAATACTTGAAAGTAGGCAGAATTCCAACCTTGGCTAAGAAAGGAAAACAGCTAGGCCTTTGTGTGGGCCAAAGGCAACTCAGTCTCACTTTAATTTCTGGTGTGGTCATCTAAGATCTTAAGAGTGCTATCAGGAGCAAACAAGTTTTCAGAACTCATCTACAGGGGTATTTTGGTCCATCAATTAGATTAAATATCTCTTAATCTACGAAGGAAGCATGGGGTGACGAGCTTGCCAAAGCAATAACATCATATGTAGACATTCCTTGGCTCAAGGATAAAAGCTAGGCTGGGATCTCAGTAGTAGAGCACTTGCATGGCTTACAAAAAAGCCTTGGGTTCCATGCCCAATACCAAAAGAAATAAATAATATTGCTTTGTAAAATGACTGTTTCTGTCAGATAAAGAATATGGCAGACATCAAAATATAAAGCTAGATTTCTTTGTGACCTGTAAAGTCATTTACTGGAGCCCATCTTTATTGTGGAAGGATGGCCTTGGAGAAATCCTTCAGGCCCTCCTACATACAGTCCACTTGTGAAATGTACAATTGCTTCTTCATTAATGATTAAGTAGAGAGCTTCTTTACCCTCCCATTCCTTTGTGACAGTCATTGTTCTGGAAAGTTCTCTCTTGATTCAGCCAGACACAATATCATCAGAGGACAAGTAAAAAATTGATGTTTACTAAATGAGTGAATGAAACTAATATAATACAAATTTAATAATTGTTTCTGTTTAAAGCACCAATTCTTTCTTTTTTTTCTAGAATTCTTGAAGGAAAACAACCAAGTGATTACATTATGAGTTCTACATATCTAATTCAAGAAAACAACTTCCATAGCAAAACCAAATAAAATGTGTTGTGAATATTGTGGTTTCCTTTATGTAATAACTGTGATGTTTACATTGTAAATATATTTAGCACTCTAAAATTCATCTTTAGCTCGTGAAAGGCTTATAATTTCATATGCTATATATTCTTTCAAAAATATATTTAATGATAGGTAGATACTAGATTAATTGCAATTATCTGAAGCTTTCTGCAAGGGTAGCAATCGAGGAAAATTGATGGGCTTATTTATAGCATGCAGTTAACTATTCAACAGAGAAGAACAGATAATCGGTGTGACCAAGTCTGAATGCTAAGTAGATAGGCTGCCGTGTTACATAAAGCAAAATATCTAAGGGGAAAAACAAACATATGGAAAATGGAGGTACTTGACAAAAGGATTTTCAAAATTGTATTCCTCCAGTGATAGGGACTCCACCTCTCATGGATTCATCTCTCCGACTAGGATTTGCAATCCCCAAAGGCTTCTTCAAGTTGCTTCAGCTAGGAAAAGCCCAACTTCCAACCCGGAGCTTCCCCTTTCTGCTTGTGCTGTGGATGTGTAAACTAGAAGCCTAACGGAGTGCTTGATTTCCAGTAGTAAATACTCTTTCCGTAATCACTCACAACAGTATTTTGTCTTATTGGCTTCCTTTGCTGAAAGTACATTTGTAGACACAACTATTTTTCCAATGTGATTGTATGAAATTAAAGACAGGAATAAAGATCTTTGGTTATCATTGCAAATGTGTATCCTTGTTCTGATTCTTTGAAAGGTCCGGTGGTACATTTATTTACGTCTATACCTACAGGTTTGGAGTTGGTTTTGTATGATGCTTGAGGTGAATTCACATTTGTGAATCCTAAATTAACAGCTACTTAAGGGAGATGAAGCTTTTTCTCTTCTATAAGGTCCAGGGCAAGATGTAAAGTTGACTGTCATGGTTCCACCACACGAAGCTCTAGCTGACAGATTTAACCGATCTACGAGCTATTCCTTATCTCCTAGGGTCTAACCCTTTTTTATTTATGTGTTTGTTTGTTTTCCATTAATTAGTTAATTAATTAATTCACTTTATATCTCGATCAAAGCCCTCCTCTCCTCCCAGATAGACCCCCGCCACTGACATAACTTCTCCCACCATCCCTACTCCCTTTCCCCTCTGAGAAGGGGGAGGTCCTTCCCCAGGAAACAACCCATCCTGACACATCAAGTCCCTGTAGGACTAGATACATCCTCTCCCACTGAAGCCCGGCAATACAGTCCAGTTAGGGTAGCAAGATCCACAGGCTGGAAACAGAAGCAGTTAAGCCCTTGCTCCAGTTGTTAGAGACCTGCATAAAGACCAAGCTGCACATCTCCTGCATATATGGGGGGAGGGAGGGCTAGGTCTAGCCACTGTATGCTCTTTGGTTAGTGGTTCAGTCTCTGGGAGTCTCCAAAGGCCCAGGTTAGTTGACTCTGTTGGTCTTCTTGTGAGGTTGTTATCCCCTCTGGGTTCCTCAAACCTTCCCCCCAATTCTTAAATAAGACTTTCCAAGCTTAATCTAATGTTTGGCTGCGAGTCTCTGCATCTGTTTCGGCCAGCTACTGGGTAGATCCTCTCAGAGGACAGTTATGCTAGGTTCCTCTCTGTGAATCCAGGCTGAAAGCCAGAAATACAGCCTGAGGTTCCAAGGTAGTTGAAGGAGGAGGGCAGGCCTGCAATGTGTCCCTATTGATCCTCTGAGGACAGCTCGCCACATTCCCCCTCACAATTGGCAGGGGTTGCTACTGCACTCATCTATGTCTGCCTCATACCAGGCACCTGTATATTTAGGCCAGCAGTGACAACTACAGCTGTCAACAGTGTCTTCACCTGTTGTGTCCTTGTGACAAGACTTTGACCAACAAGGAGGCATCAAGGTCTCACAGTGTCCCTGTGAATCCACTCCCTGTGCAGTCACAGTGCACGATAGACCTCCATGGAGACAAGACTGACTGGCATATGCATCAAACTTGGGTGCACAGTGATCTCCAAGGAAATGAGGTGCAGGGTCACAGAAGTAAGCCACAAGAGCAGAAGGGATGAGCAAGAGGAAGGGTAAGGAAGGTGGTCAGAGGCTCAACCAAAAACCAGGAGTGTACGCAGAAGCTGTGTGAAAGCCATTCTTCATCTGCTTGTTTTCAAAACAGTAAAATGAACACAGAGGAGAAAACCGTCATAATATACAGGAAGTAGTGGGAAGGTGAGAGTCCAGTGAGGCTTCCAGTTACTCTGTCTTTGTCTTTCCTTCCCTTTCCTGATTATTTCTCCAACAGTCCTAAGTTCTGGGCAGAAGATGCCACTGTAAAAGCCAAAATGGGACAGAACAGCCAAGGATTTCCCAGCATTGGAAGAAAATCTCATGAAGGAAAGATCAAAGTAGGTTTTTGATGAATAAAGATGAGAAAGAAATGCCAGAGAGCAAAAGAAAAACATCTCAGAGGTAATCAGGAAAACAGTGCAAGTAAGGAGTGGAAGTCGTATGCAGAGAGGAGGAGCTAGATGCCAGACTTTACACACGGCCTAAGATAAAGTCAAACACCCTGTAGAGGTGAGGATGCAGCCCAGTGGTAGAACGGTATGCAAGACCCTGCTTCAACCCCAGTACCACACACACAAAAATAGGTTCAATGAATAAGTAAAATTTAATAAAAGGTTCTGTCAAAAATCAAGCAAATGACCTAAAACACTGGGCTTGAATCAGAGGTTAAAACACTGGTTGCAGAAAAATGAATATAAAAATCTCATGTCTGTTAAATAGAAGTTTCAGAAAAAGAGCGTGGGGGGAAAGAAAGGAGAAAATAAATAACACAGAGGTGATTTTCACTTCCTTTGGGATGTATTTTTTATGAGGCCTGGCCACAATCCTTCTTCACTTATAAATTAGTGTACACATTGTATGAAGGTGACTGTCCCCTAATCGGTCTATAGCATTTGTCAGTTTGAGCCACCATGGGTTGGTGAAGAGCATTGATTTTCTTGATATCTAGTTATTATTGTGGTAAGTTGATTTCTTATGTTCCTAGATACCTTGACTATATTTATATTTGTAAGTCTTGGGGTAGCATATTTCAATTTAGCTTTTAAATATTTCTATACCAATGAAAGTGAATTGATCCATGCTAGTTAACAAGGTGATATTTTGTCTGCTATTAATTTTTTACATTAATATCTATGCAATATATTGCTGCAAATGCTATTATATGCCACATTAATGTTAATAATAACATACACTCTTCCTGGATAGACTAACGGAATTTTTGTCTTGCAGAATATATTAGAGATGGGCCCCAAGGAGTGCATAATCACATCCACGAATTACTAAGATTAGAACAGCACACTACAGTACATTCAATATGAGAAGAAAGCATGCTCCAGTACCTATCTGCCGATTATATGTGTGGTATAGCCAACTCAAACAGTAGCCTGTCTGGCTCCCGAATAGCATTTGCACATTCTTTTTTCTTAAACAGGAAAAGGGAAGGGCACATTAAAGGCATCTGCCTTCGGCTACCAGCTTTCTCTCCCCGATTATTGGGAGAACATTTCTCCGGTCTGTCTCTTTCTTTCACCTGTGTAATTGCAAATCCCCTGCAAGACACATCCCTTTTCATAAGGTAGCCTCTCTCATTCTCACACACACAATGGTACTCCTTCTGCTTCTCTTCCTTGGACACTCGCCCCGGTTTCCTAATGTGGTTCCTTTTGCCTTCGCTTTTCTCCTCTCTGCGGGGTTATGGGTTCATCCACTTCAGTTCTCTGCTCTGAGATATGCCTGCTGATAAGTCTGCCTCATTTGCTGCAGGTAGGAGGGGCATTTAGATCCCTCAGATTTCTTCTTGTCTCTTAGACTCTCCATTTGTCATATGACACTAGAGATCTATTTACCCAGTTACGTTGTATTTAACTGTGCTAAAAACTATAGACTCTGAAGCAGACGTTGCTCTTCAGTGTAAGCTTCTAATTGATTGCTCGTGAAATAACTGTCGTGGTCTGTTATTTTACCACAAAAATCTCTCCCGTGTCACTGTACTTATACATGTAAGGGAATTTCACTCATACCTTTGTGAATGTGGGCCAAGGTTATTGGGGTTGAGATGAGTACTTACAAGCATGCGAAGAGAAAACAAGGAGACTAAGGAAGGATGAGAGAGACAGGAAAAGACAGTGCTGGGGGGAGGGGACGTCTTACCACCATGAGTGAATCTGAAATAAGCATAGAAAGTAAGGCTAAATAAAGGAGTAAGATAACTGAAGTAGAATAGTGGACATTCCCACTTTCAGATCTCAGGTCTTAGAGTGGTGCTGGCCTAAGAATATACCTGAAGGTGAGGATAAAATTATAAGTAGTATTTGAGACAAATGATTGGCTGCATCAGAGGCTACTGTAATAAGCACACACATATACACATATGCATGCACACACAAATGCACACATCCACTTACATACCCATTTGAGACAGAACTCTCACCATGCATCCCATGATGGTTTTGAATTCACAGTTCTCCGTCTTCCTGAGTACTGAGATTAAGCTATGCACTACCTTGCCCAACTTTAGTAATCTTATATGTTTAAACATTACATATCATGGTTTTAAAAATGAAATAAAGCAGGCACTAGGATCATACGTAGCACACAGACATACCTGCACAGCAGTGAAGAGCACTGACTGATCCTCCAGAGGTCCTGAGTTCAAATCCCAGCAACCACATGGTAGCTCATAACCATCTGTAATGGGATCTTATGCCCTCTTCTGGTGTGTCTGAAGACAGCTACAGTGTACCTATACATAATAAATAAACAAATCTTTAAAAAAATGAAATAAAAGTGAGAATCATTCTGTAGTTAAACATTATTTAATAAATTGGGACAAAACTGTTAACTTGTTAATAACTAGAAAGTATTTTAGAATTTTATAATGTGACTAATTTTCAATCAAAACAATATTGTTTAGATGCTGTTAGTTCATTCAGCTATGTGGGTGAAAAGGTAAACTCATGTTCACTGGGAGCAATGGCTATTGATAAGAAAAGCCACAATGAAACAGGCAAAATTATCACAAACATTTTGGACTCCCTGCCGTTCAATGTAGAACCAGCACTGGGACTCAATAAGAGATCTTGTTTCTCAATGGATAATATCCAGGTTGGAGTCCAACTCCTTATGTATTAACGTGAATAAACCTGAAAATTATTGTCAGTTATCACTATGTGTTTGTAAATGGCTCATCCATGCAGTCTATATTATAAGGAGTAAAATATTTCCTTAAAGGCAAATGACCCAGCTATACCTCTCTTGGGCATATACCCAAAAGATGCCCCAACATATAACAAAGACATATGCTCCACTATGTTCATAGCAGCCTTATTTATAATAGCCAGAAGCTGGAAAGAACCCAGAAGCCCTTCAACAGAGGAATGGATATAGAAAATGTGGTACATCTACACAATGGAATATTACTCAGCTATCAAAAACAATGACTTTATGAAATTCCTAGGCAAATGCATGGAACTGGAAAATATCATCCTGAGTGAAGTAACCCAATCACAGAAAAACACACATGGTATGCACTCATTGATAAGTGTAATATCCAAATGCCCAAATGTATGTATTAGCCCAAATGCTCGAATTACCCTAGATGCACCAGAACACATGAAACTCAAGAAAGATGACCAAAATGTGGATGCTTCACTCCTTCTTTAAAAGGGGAACAAGAATACCCTCAGGAGGGGATAGGGAGGCAAAGTTTAGAACAGAGGCTGAAGGAACACCCATTCAGAGCCTGCCCCACATGTGGCCCATACATATACAGCCACCAAACTAGATAAGATGGATGAAGCAAAGAAGTGCAGGCTGAGAGGAACCGGATGCAGATCTCTCCTGAGAGACACGGCCAGAATATGGCAAATACATAGGCGAATGCCAGCAGCAATCCACTGAACTGAGAACGGGACCCTTGTTGAAGGAATCAGAGAAAGGACTGAAAGAGTTGAAGGGGCTTGAGGCCCCATATGAATAACAATGCCAACCAACCAGAGCTTCCAGGGACTAAGCCACTACCCATGGACTGACCCTGGGCTCCAACCTCATAGGTAGCAATGAATAGCCTAGTAAGGGCACCTGCGGAAGGGGAAGCCCTTGGTCCTGCCAAGGCTGGACCCCCAGCAAATGGGATTCTCGTGGGGAGGGCAGTAATGGGGGGAGGGTGGAAAGGGGAACACCCATATAGAAGGGGAGGGGGATGGATTAGGGGGATGTTGGCCTGGAAACCGGGAAAGGGAATATCATTTGAAATGTAAATAAGAAATAACCAATTTAATAAAGATGGAAAAAATAGTAAAAAAAAAAAAGGCAAATGACTATAAAATCATATATATTGACTTTCCATTATTAGGAAGCCATATCCCTTGTCACTGATTTGGCCTTATAGAGTAACAGTGAATGCCCAGAGTCCTTTCCTATAACCTCTGATGTCATTATATATTGTCATTAGGACACAGGTACAGATTTTTAAATTTCAAATGCATTGTCTGACCATAGTTAAAACAAGAACATCCATCAGTTAGAAGTGCAAACCAGAGTCTTGGACTCACTGAGAACTAGAGACCAGAGCAACCTATGTGCATACACAACATCTGAATATACAAGGAAGGGCTGCTGCAGTCTCCTTGAAGTCATTATTGCTGCCTTCTTTAGGTTGTGAGTTCCTTCAGGATAAAATGGAGACCTACCTCCCTTCTGAATCAAGGCCCATTTGGGACCATCAATCTCACTGCCGGGAATGTATCAAAATAGCATGGTTGAGAACACAGATACTAGTGTTTGGAACTAAGGCGTGTATGTCTGCAGACCGGGGCTTGCCGAGAAGCAAGCTTAACTTTGCTAGGAATCAAATACTCTAGGTATTAAGCAGGAACTTGTTTGCACGAGGCTCCTTCCCCAGGGCCCTGCTAAGGCCCAGGAGCTGCAGAAACCACAGTTTGCTTTTGGTTTCTCAGCAAAGTGACCTTTCCACTGGTTCAGTAGCCAGATCAGGGCCAGCACCCACAGTGTGTTCTGAAGAGGGCTGGGTGGCCTCCAGAGCCTGCCTAAATCTTGGTCAACAGTTCATGCAAAGATGTTGCTTACCAACCCAACCCACAGATCAACCCAGGGACAGAAATAGCTCTTCCTGCTTCCAGATTCAATAAAACAGAGGGAATATTGACTGACTTGGCCTTCACTTTCCCATAGTGATGGGGCTTCATTCCATGTGCAGAGTTTTCATATTGCTTCAGCCAGTTCTCACATAATATGCCGGAAATGGTTGCAAAGCAACAGCAGAACAGGATTTAGGCAAAAGAATCATTGTGAGTTTGTGGGTCAATTTTATTATTCAGCTCAATGAAGAGGAAATTCGATCACAAATTGCTACTGTGGCACAGAGCACAGAAACTCATCCTGAAATTTGGATGACCTGGTAGTCCATCTTGATCATCTTGTTTTAACTGGCTCATTTTGATTTTAAAAAAATCATCACCAGGAACAAAATTTAAATACAGTACATAGAAAGTGTAAGGTAATTAGGGCATTGACAATGTTTTGTAAATGTGTTTTGTGGAGGAAAAATCTATTATTCTCGTCACTAATGTGCTAAAGACCCCCCACATACATTCCAAATTCTTCAGTCCAATTCCACAGTTAACTTTGTACCTAAGAAGTCTGTTGGTACCACTGCTGTTCACATCAGATGGAGTGTGGCAAGGTACCATCTCTGGATACAGCAAGGCCATTGCATCATGAACACACAGAAAGTGTGGCTTCCTGCATGGAGCCTAGAAACCAAAGGAAAAAAATGAAGGAAAAGGAGAGACACAGGGGGCAGAGGGGACTAACTAGACAGAAGGAGGGGATGGGTGGAAAGGAAATGAGGGGGAGGGGCCATTGGAATGGGTGTAATCCCAGAGCAATGCATAAAAGCATGGCAGTTTAAAAATATGAATTAAGGTTTAGGGGTCTCACCGATAAAAAACAGATGTTGCTGAGGACCAGTCTGACAGAAAGTACTGAAGCACAGCTGTGGACTATAATAAGGACGTGTTTGTGCTAAGTTGTTTTAATCACCCCCTTTATTATTAACTCCTCCACTTCTGAAGACTCAGAATATCCCATTAGTTTCATTTAGAAATGTATTGTTTTCCTGAAGAATCAGGAAAGATATGATTGACCCTTAATGTTGGCATGCATGTTATATTAGAATCCATGCACACAGATGTGCGTGGCAGCTCTTCACCATTCAAAGATAATCAAGGAAAATAAAGAACAGGATATCCATAATGGGCGTTACCATGGAAACAACCTCAATACCTATGGATGCCTGGGTAGACAGACAGCATGTGTCATACACATGCAATGGATCCTTTTTTACCATTAAAAATAAGGGAATTGTTAACATGTGAAGAAAACTTGAGATTATGTGGAACATGTTGTCAGAAATCAAAAGAACGAGGTGTGTTATTCAACTAGTGTGTGATCCCTAAAATAGTCAAAAAAAAGAGTGAAATCATGTTTACTCAGGGCTTGGAGAAATGGGAAGGAGGAGTGATTTAATGGCTGACAGACTTCCAGTTCTGCATGATGAAAACCTCCCAGAGATTGATTCCTCAACAATACGATCACACCTAGCTGACCTTACCCAAGTGTACAAATCAGACAGAAACATGTTCTAATTTGTATGTGGGAGAAGAAACCACACAGAAATCTAGACGTGTTGGCACACACCTGTAACACCATCACTTGAGAAACAGACATTAAGGTATTGTAAGATCTAGGGCAGGCTATGCCCATAATGAGTCCCAGGCCAGCCTAAGCCATGAGACCCTGTTTCAAGCAAAAAGAAATACAAAGTCACAAGCCCAGGGTGAGCTGGAAAGACCATACATAGGCTCTATAAAGTTGTAACAAACAAAACTTTGCTTAAAAAGATTTTAAAACCGTAGCATCACACCCTGGTGATTTTCATCATACAGGATTAGAATATTACACTTATTTGCTTCCTTATCCATAATTAGAAAAATACTTTTAAAATGATCCTGGTGGCAGTTTCATGAAGACTTCCACAGATAATAGGGGCAATTTAGTTCAAGGTCACTTTGAATGCTTTTATGCTATCATTCTAGCTATTGTTCTTTTTAAAAAAGCCTCTATTAGAGAAAAGAGCAAACAAAAAGGACCAACTGAAGGTAATTTTAGAAGATGAAAGGATTTGTGATTGTAATTCTTTCTAAACAGCCAAGTCATTGAAACCATGACTTACCAATAAGACATACTGTTGGACAATGGTCAACTCTATCCTTTGGCTGCACAGAATTAGAGAAACCTAGACTCCTATAATTTCAAGGAGATGTTTCAGGAATTTATGTGTGAACCACAAGATGACGTATGGTTTATCTAGTTAACTGATCTGATTTTTGAGCATTGGATTGCTACTTTAAGAAGAAAAGCTAAGCTAGTGGTTCTTATCTATTCTTATGAGATAAATTTAGTCTCATTCAAATTCATCTGACTTTGCATTCTCACTCTTTGATCAATCTATGTGTAGCTCATTTATTTGTCTCTTAAATGATTGAACAGTCAAATTTAGTAGCACATCAGGTAGTATGTATAAGGAGAAACTAAACTGCAGAATTACATATGGTGAAGCATGGCCCCTGCTACCAAAGACCTGACATATACACATTTCTAACATATAATGTTTAAATATTCCCATTATAGAGAAAGGAATGTGAACACAGCAGAGAAAAACTAGACCAAACCAAAACTGGAAGCCAATAAAGTAAGCATCAATACTAGCAAATGCTGCCTGGTGGTCCCTGTTGCTGGGAGCCAAGGATCACACCAGTTCCCAAGTGCTAGGAAAGCTATTGGTTAAGACCTCCAATCTGTGTCTAGAGCCTCAGGTTCAGTTTTTGGGACTTAGGGGTATGAGCTTTTGGCTCTGTTAGCACAGGCCCCTAGTCTTAGGCACTCAAAAGCCAAGGATGCAAACCAGGATGTGAGTTTATTTACTCATAATTTCTATTTGCGTAGAACACCCAATTAAGAACAAAAGCAATGTTTTGTAGAAGACCTGAAACCAACAAGGCATTGCAAAGCTAGCTGGGCAAGCACATTGTCTCTGTTCATTAAGTCCTATTTATACTTTCTCCAAATAGCATGTGTCCTCCCATGGGTCTTGCCTCAGCAAAACACCGCATGAGTCTGCATCGCATGACATATCCAGAAACTCCCAGTTCAGCAGCTTTATTCATAATAGCCAGAAACTGGAAGCAACCCAGATGTCCTTCAACCTAAGAATGGATAAAGAAAGCTATTAAACCCATTGATATCATGAAATTTACAGGCAAATGGATAGAACTAGAAAATATCATCCTGAGTGATGTAAGACAAACATGGCATATACTCACTTATAAGTGAACAGTAGCCATCAAGTACAGGATAAGCTATGCTATAAACCACAGACTCAAAGAAGCTAAGTGACAGGGAAGGCCCAAGAGAAGATGTTTGAATATCACTGATAAAGGAAAATAAAATAGACTTCTGGGGAGAACGGAGGGAGGAAACTGGATGGGAGAGGGAATGGAGAGGGGAACAGGAAGCATCAATAATGGGGGTATGGAGGAGGAGAGACCTAGAATCAGTGGGGGCTATCTCTGGGAAAAGCTAGAAATCTAGGACAATGAAAACTCCAAGGAGTCTATGAAGATGACCCTACCTAAGACTCCTAACAATGGGGGATATGGAGCATGAAATGGTCATCTCCTGTAACCAGGCAAGACTTCCAATGGAGCGATGCAGATACTAAGGTGGGGACAAAACCTTCAACACACTTTTCTTCTGCCCTTAAGAGGTGAAGGGATAAAAATGGAACAGAAAGTGAGGGAATGACTGGCCCAACTTGAGTCCCATGTCATGAAAGAGAGCCCACCCCTGATACTATTATTCTTATCCTGCTGTATGTGCAGACAGGAGTGTAATATAGCAGTCACCTGAGTGTCTTCAACCAGCAGCTGATGGAAACAGACACAAAGACCCACAGCTATACATTGGCTGAAGCTTGACAAATCTTGTGGAAGAAGGGAAGAAAGGATCAAAAGAGCCATAGGGGTCAAGGACACCACAAGAAAACTTACAGAATTAACTAACCTGGGCTCATAGCGGCTCACTAAGACCAAAGCACCAGCCACGATGCATGCATGGGATGCACCTAGCACCGCCTACACATATGTATCAGATGTGCAGCTTGGTTCTTGTGTTGGACCTCTATAGCAGGAGCAGAGGCTGTCTCTGACTGTGTTGCCTACCTTTAGATTCCCTTCCCCTAACTGCACAGCCTTGTCTAGCCTCAATAGAAGATGTGCCCAGTCCTGCTACAACTTTATAAGATAAAGTGAATTGATGTGTGTAGGGATCTTTGAGGAGAAAGGGAGAGGGTATAGGGGAGAGGGGAGGAAAAAGGGAGGGACTGGTTGGAGAGAAGAGAGGGGACTACAATTGGGATGTATAATTAATTGATTAATTAATTAAGACAGACAGAGTGAAAACTCACAATGAGAGAGCTGTCATCCTGATGCTGTTATCATATGTTAACAAAGGCTGCTTAACCCCAAGTTCCTATGTGCTGATTTTACCCAGTAAATTGACTCTCTATGTCCCCATAATTTCAACCTTTGTCCTTTCCACTCAGTGAATTCATTCCAGTCTAAGATCATCCAATTCTTTAAAACTAACTTTGGTTTTATTTTATATAACATCACATTCATTCTTATGAGGGAAGTGACTCTTATTGTTTAAAGACTCTAAACTATATATGATGCTGGATATGAAAAAAGTTAATAGTCTGAATTACTCTTCTATTTCTCTAGCTTGGCTTTGGCAATGAGATTCCCTTTCATTCTAATAGTCAACTCTACACCTTTATTTTAACATTTTAAATCCTGTTGATTTGTGAGGCATTCCCCTCCCTTTTGTTTGAAGAATAATGTATTATACATCAATTCTTATTTTGTACTGTAAATAATCAGTCTTAGCGTGTATTGCCAACCCTTCTCATTTTCAATTAACACTTGTCTGGAAATTGTTGTGTAGCTCGTGCTGAAGATAAAAGTTAAGCATGGGTATTTGTTTTTAATGTGAATCTAATAAAAAAAAAACAAGTTCAGTTTGAAAAAAATCTGCACATGAAGCTATGGAATTCATTTTTAGACACGGTTGCTTAGCAAGTGATATATTATTTCAATCAGGGAGCAAGTAGAGATTGTGGAAACAGATAGGATCTGATCGCACTACCGTCAGTCTAACCCCAGAGATGATGGCTCCTCAGCCTCTTTGCTGACACGTCTGCTTAGCATCATGCCAGGCCAGCAGCCAGCTCTTACCAATCATCTGGGATGAGCTAATTTAAAATCATTTTTAAGAGTCTAAGCAACAAAGACCAAATTGTCCTAGATGCTATCTCATGGTGCTCTCTCTGACATGACTCACATGAATGATTTTGCCTCTTTAGAAGGGGGCAAAAGCATTACAATATAATTTGACCCAGAGCCTTAAATACTCAATATTGATATTCATCTATAATATATATTTTTCAGGTACTTAATAAAATTGAATTTACGTAGGTTGGAAATAATTATAGAATACCCAGGGCTAAGCTAGACATTAGCTATATAGATTTGAAGTTCCACAGAGAAGTGCTGACCACATAAACATTCATAATCATTGGTTAAAGAAATAATAGGTTTGGGTATAGCAGCTGACATCAAACAGGGAGAATAGAAGAGCAGGTGGCAAGTAGCACATTGGGTCACTTCTCTGCTGTGAGGTTGAAGGGTCTGAGGGTTTATTCACAGTGCAATCATGGAGCAGAAATCCTAAGGTTTACTGAAACATCTAGAAGAGCAACATTCCAGTGGAGGTTAATTGCCTGGATATGTGCTTGCTCCTGTGTCTTCCTAAGATGACTAGGTTTGAGAGTGACTACAAGCAGGAAAAGCCCAGGAGACAGAAGCCAGCCAGTAAAGTTTTAACACTCTCTCTCTCTCCCTCTCTCTCTCTCTCTCTCTCTCTCTCTCTCTCTCTCTCTCTCTCTCTCTCTCTGTGTGTGTGTGTGTGTATAAGAGAAGGAGAGAATTAAAAGAGAGAGGAGAGAGAATAGAGAGAGATAAGTGAGGAGAGAGAGAAAAGAGAGACAGAAGAGAGAAGAGAAGTAGATGGAGAGAAGAAAGAGAAGAGAAAGAAGAGGAGAGGAGAGGAGAGGAAAGAGAGAGAGAGAGAGAGAGAGAGAGAGAGAGAGAGAGAGAGAGAGAGAGAGAGAGAGAGTTTCTGAGTGTAGGTGGCAGAGATCAGAAAAGGCCATCAGAGCCCCTGGAACTAGATTTATAGATGGTCATAACTCACTTGATGAGGGTTCTGGGAGCCATACCCAGGTCTTCTGAAAGAGAAATACCAGTTCTTACTCACTGCATTATCTCTCCAACTCCACACCCAATAGCCTTAAGGTCTGCACTTTGAAGCCTTTGACACAATCAGAACTCTTACAACCCTAATACTCTTGGAAATTCTTAAGTGGGATTTTTCAAAGGGAAGCATGAGAGAACTCATTTGACATTACATTCAGGAAATGTCAAGCAAGTATAGACAAAATGGTCTAGCTACCTTGATACCTGAAAAGATGAACATTCACGTGAATTATATAAAGAAACCAGCCAGCCTTGAGCTAGAGAACACAGACATTCTCACAAGAGCTCTGTAGGCACAAAGCTTATTGGAGAGATTGGAAAATCTTGAGAGAGACTCAATGAACTATCAGGGTATTAGGGAAATAGCAGCATCACTGAAATTTTTAAATAGTTTAGCAGAATGGAGCAGGGGATATAATTCTACATTCTTTAGTATAAAATGATGGTTTTTAATATTATCCACTGAACTTCTGTCACTGTAGAGAATGATCTTGTTTAGTTCCCTGATCATTTCTTCCTTGGAAATGAAGACTAAGAGTCAGAGTTATTAGACTTGCATTAAGGGCATGTGCAAACAAGGTATTTTAATTCAGATCCTGCGGCTCTCAGTAGCGTATTCACCACTTCCAGGAAGCAATGAATCTTTCAAGAACTAAATAGCAACCTGCGCTGAAAGAAAGGGGGGCAGCACAATGAGGCCCGAGAGGCAGTTCAGTGACGGAGTCTGTGGTCATCAGGACTGAGTTATGCCTCAGGGAAAGTTCAGACCAGATGATGTCCTCAGTCCCTTCCAATCTGAGCTTCTGTGACTGTAATGCTCCCTAAGAAGTGGGCTTTAGGGATGACTCAGTGGCTTAAGGGACAAACATCACTCTGACTCACTGTAACCCTGCCATTGTTTGACAGTTAAGCTATTAGGGGCTACTGTGAGGGACAGAGGCAGTACCTGCTGGGATAAGAAAATGTGCTTTCACTTTGGAAAATAGTCAAGGAAAATGAGGAACGAACACTTGGAAGAGAATCTGGGAGCTAAAGTGTGAGCTCTGAATTTTAGATGTGTCTTGTTGTGCATATTGATATGAGAAACACGATTCCTTCTGACTTTCTCAATGGCTTCACTTCTGCTAGATCTCAGAGTGAAGAGCTGGGGTCTGATCAGGGTGGACACTTAGTAGGAAGTTTCTACATCTCTCTTCACTTTCTGGGCCCAGTGATGCTCCATGATCTTGGATGCGTCACCCAGTTTCCATGCCTCAAGAATGGTTCACACAATATATTATTTATTCTATTTCTAATGCGACTTGGATTTGAAAAGCTCATCTAAACAACATAAAACAACTGCTTGATCAGACGATGTAGTATATATACTATTTTATACTATTTTATATATTATGTTGTAAGTAAGGTGAAGTTAAATTTTCTTCACTTAGTTTACATTCCATTTAAATTTCTATCCAAAAAATTTAAAATCTTGCAACATTGGATCTGAGGGACTCATGCCATAGAGAACAATGAAGGCAAAATTGAGAAAGTCTAAAGCTCTTCAGCATCACAGAGGGAGGAGGGAGAAGGACAAGGACGATCTTCCATCACTGGCATAGAACTGGATTCTACTATGGTCTGCCATTGGTGACTTAGAGTAACGGGAACAATACTAGCACTGGTTTGGAGAACATTTTTGTGATATTTTGGCAACGAGTGTGGCTGATTTCTACCCTTGCCCTATGAACTTTCCTGAGGCTAAATTTAAAGGGATTAGACTAATTTCTTTGGCAGAGAAAATTGTAAGACAGCCTAATATTGACTCTGGCATGTGGTCATTAGTGATCATTCTTATGTAGGTCTATAATGATGAACAATAAGTAGGCAGAAAGAAATACTAATAGTTAAAGGAAAACAGGGATTTAGGGCTAGCATACAGTTTCAGAGGTTCTCCATTATCAGTGTGGCAGGAGACATGGTGGTGTGCAGACAGGCATTGAGCTGGAGAAGGAGCTGAAAGTTCTAGATCTTGATCTGCAGGCAACAGAAGGAGACTAAGAGACACATTGGGCATAGCTTGAGCTTATGAGCCCTCAAAGCCTTCCCCTACAGGGACACAATTCCTCCAAAAAGCCATGCCTATTCCAACAAGATCACACCTTCTAATAATACTGCTCCTTATAGGCCAAGCATTCAAACACATGGGTCTATTGGGAACCTTCCTATTCTTACCCCCACAGTTGTTTATGTGGTTCATTCTATGTTCTGCATGTCATTCCTTTTACTCAAGTTGTGACTATAAGGATTCCGCTTCCCCATTGGGTGGGAGATATTGGGGCATTCAGAACTTTCTTTTTAAGTTAATATAGGGCGTTTCTAAATAGTTCAAGCAAGCTTTGAACTCCTGCCTCAGCTTCATACAGCAACTAGTTTGCTGTAGCTTTGTCCTTTAATATATTATGGCCTATGGAAGATATTCAGATGACATAAATAGATGATACGAAAGCATATTTATACCATTAGCTAATAAAAAGACATTTTGGGATGATTTTTATGGAAACAGTGACATCAATGCAGCTAAACTAGTGGTGAAAATTTTTAAAACGCTCTTTAAAAGAGTACAAAGTGAGGCTAGGGAGATGAATCAGTGGTTTGGCACTTGCTGTGCAAGCATGAAGACCAAAGTTTGAGTCTTCAGATTCCATAAGAAGCCAAGTAAGTGCTCCTCTGAAATCCCTATGTTCCTACAGCAAGGTAGAATCCCCAGAGGTTCATGGGCCACCGGCCTTGAGTACACAGAAATAGATATCAAGAGACCCTGTCTTAATATAATGGAAGCTAAACAATAACACTAGAATCAGAACAGTGAAACTTTGAACTTCATATATTTACCATGACATGCCTGTGCATGCATGTACACACACACACACACACACACACACACACACAATTAAAGTCATTTGCTTCATTTACTCATATATTTTAAAAAGCTATTTGTAAAATATTTTAAAAATAATCATCCTGACATCATTGTCAAATTATAATACAATATAATTAAATGTCTAAAAATAAATCACAATTTGATTCTAAGATAGTATATATCACTAGTTCTAGCAAACTAATTGCACCACAGAGAAACACACTGGCTACTGTATGATTACCAAAAGCATACAGAGAATTATTATTTCATTACATTAAAAAGTAAGCTACTTAATGAATCCATATAACCAGTATATCACATAGAGATATTTTTATATCATTTCTTATATTTGGAAAACTACTAACCAAATATATTTTATGTGAAGGTTTTAAAGTAAAGAGAAAGGTCTAGGTGTGACATTTGCAGGTACTAAAAAAGTCCCTTGGGTACAAAGGTTGTCTCCCCAACAGAGAATGAGACCAGAGCCTGAGGTAAGAACACAGAAGCATCAGCAAGACTGTATTCATCTGCATTCTTAAAAGTAACTTTAACACTGAACCGTTTAATATTCCAATATACACCCTTATGTCTCACAGTACCAGGGACATTGAGAAAATTTAACATTTAGAATAGGTAAAAACATTTTCTATGAATACTGGTATATCTTTGATTATAATGATGCTTCCTTTTTCATTTTCCACATAAAATTAAATTTCAAAATAATCCATCTGTAAGCTGCAATGGTTTGACAGTTAATACCACATGCCACTCTTACAGAAGACCCTATTTCCCTGCAATCATGCCAGGTAGCTCGCGGCTGCCAGTTCCAGAGAATCTGGCACTTCTGGACCTCATAGGTAAATGTGCACACATGTACACACACACACACACACACACACACACAGGACATATGCATAGATAGATAGATAGATAGATAGATAGATAGATAGATAGATAGATAGATACACACACACACACACACATGCATGCATGCACGCACACACGTCTATTTGCCTCCTCCCTGCCATTCCTATGCATCCTCCATACAAACCAAACTGACCTGTTGGGTACCCCTTTGATAAGCCCTCATATTGGAAACCCAGTTCTTTGTTTACACCATCCCATCCACCTTCTGGCTCCCATTTATCTCACTATTAGAACTTAAGTACTTAGTCTCATTACAGATTAAACCTGGAGGCCTGTGTCCCACAGTCCATGGGACATTCATGATCTTACAGCACTACCCTAGACAAGAGATGGGATTTTCTATTCCCTACGTCTCACGCCTACTAAAGGTAGGCTTCCCTGGCTCTCATGACCTAAACATTGTGCTGTGGGTACACATTTATCAGTGTTGGAGGAATTATTAAAGGGAATGTTTTAATTCACTGTCAAAGGTCTGGGGAACAAGCAAAGGAGGGAGATTAATTGTTGGGTTACTGATAGTTTTCCTTCCTCTTTTCTTCTTCACTCTCCTCTTCCTCCTCCTCCTTCTTTAGTAGCGACATTATTTTACCACTATTGCTGCTGCTGTTATTTGAGACAGAATTTCACTCTGCTGCCTGGACTAGTACTGAATTCCTTGGTTTGAAGCATCTCCCTGCCTCAGTCTACTCAGTACCTGGGACTTAAGGCACACACCATTCTCTCTAAGAAGCACTTGAGGATCAAAGTGCAGGAGGTAAAGGGAATTCCTATGCATCCCCTTCCCGACACCATTATCCACCTTTTACCATCAGCCTCCTAATGCGTTAGAGCTACTGAGCCCACACCTTCCAAAGTCCACATAAATGTGTGTGTGCACACATGCATATGCATAGTGCACCCGCATATGCATATGTGCACATGTGCACACATATATGGACTTGAGTGTATATACTTGTCTGACTATTCCTATACGTGTGCATGTGATTTTATTCTCCTATTTACCAGTTGACGTGTGTGTAGGTTGTTTCTGCCTTATGGCTGTGACTAGTGCTATAATAACCACAGCAATTCAATGTCTTGCTGGAGCACTGACGTTATCTCTTTTGAATCTGTGAGAAACAGGATGCTTGGACCATGTGGTCATTCTATTTCTACTTTCCGAAGGATCTCCCATACTGATATTAGCAATGGACATATTCATTTATATCCCCAAAAACTTGCAAAAAACTTGGCCTTCACTCCATCTTCTACAGAACTTGTTCTTTTTTTAATTGCTAGGGTTTTTAATTATCATATAAAATAACAGGTTTTGCCTTAGTATTTTATTCATACTTGTCATCTTCTCTTCCTCCATTCCCCTCTGGTACCACTGTCCATTGCCTATCTCTCCTCTTCTGCCTCAGTAGCTACCTTCCAACCTGTATATTCTGTTACTATCTAAATTTTATTCCTTTTTAAAAAACATTTATTTATTTATTTGATGCATATGAGTACACAAGCTGTCTTCGGACACACCAGAAGAGGGTGTCAGAGAGTTTTATTCTTATAACCTTTCCCCAGATCTATACTACAACCTCTTTTCTCAATTATGTTTTCTCTATGTTTTCAACACACACACACACACACACACACACACAAATGTACAATTAAAATCTAAATTTCACATGTGAATGAGAAAAATGCAGTGTTTGTGAGTCTGTGATCCTTAACACATATTTTTCTGAAAATGTCATGATTTAATTTTTCTTTATGGTTAAATAAAATTTCGTTGTGTCTCTGTTCATCTTTCTTAGCCAGTCATCTATTAATGGACATCTAGATTGATTGTACTTCTTAACTGTTATGAATGAAACCTCAGTAAACACAAGGTGAACAAGTATCTCAGCTAGAGGTACACAGTCTGTTGGGTATGTGCCCAGGAATTACAGCCAGCTCCAATTTTAGCTTTTCGATAAATGGCTACACTGGTTTCTAAAGCAACTACATAAGTTTGTACTCTCATCAGTCATGAAAAAGGGCTTCTCTTTACCCACAGTCTCACCAGCATTGGTTGTCAGTTGTTTTCTTGACGTTAGTCATTCTGACTTGGGTAAGAAAAGTTAAAATCTCTTGGTATCTACTTCTGTGTGCTCAAGGCTAGCTGACCCATGAACCTCTGGGGATACTCCTGCCTTTGCTTCTTCTTTTCCCTGTAGGAAAGTAAGGATTACAGAGGAACGCTTATCTGGCTTCTTAGTGTATCTGAAGATGTGAACCCTGGTCTTCATGTTTGCATAGCAAGTGCCTAACCACTGATTCATGTCCCCAGCCTTGGGTTTTTTTTAAAGAGCTTTTTACATTAATGCATAAAAACACCTGAAATGCCTTTTTATTATTAACTAGTGGTATGATTGTGTTTTTAGATCATATATGTATATCTTCTAAATACTCTTTCAGAGTCCATAGAGGCAGAGAGGCTATAAAGTGGAAGCAGTGTCCTTGCCAGCTACTCTTCACCTAGGGGGTCGATATGCAAAATACATAAAGAACTGAAAATGTAAACCCTCAAGACTCCCAAGTATCCCAGCCAAGAAATGGACCAAGGGAATGAGCAGACGGTTCTCAAAGAAGAAACACAAATTATGAATAAGCATTTTTAAAAGTGTCCGACATTTCAGCCACCAGGGAAACACAATTCAACTACTGTTTTCTAGCTAGACTAAGGCAACTGTTGTGATTAGTGTTTGCATCTTCCTGTTGGTTCACAGTGCTGATCATTTATTTTCCATGTGACTCTTAGTTATTTGACATCTTCTGTCCTTCCTTATATCAGCATATATGATTTGCTAGTATGTCGTATGGACTTCTTCTGTACTCTAGATTCTAAGGCCTTGGCACATGTGCAGGGTGTCTTCTCCCACTCGTTAGATAGGCTTTTTACTCTGTCGATTCTCACACTGGCTGTGGAGAAGCTCTTTTGTTTAGAGGTAATCTCGTTCATCTACTTATTATTATGCTTCCCAGTCATTAGGGTTCTTCTCCAAACAACCTTTGCCCATGCCGGTGTCATGAAGTATCTTACATGGTGTAGTTATTCTTACTTAAATCTGATTATAGACAGTCCATCCAAGTTTACTCAGAACATATGCTTCTTGCTTTAATAGTTACTCTTAAAACTATTTTTTGTTTTCTGCCAAACTGATGGGACATACAGACAGTCTTTTACATGGCAAAGGATACTTTGTTGCTGTTCTTTAAAAATTACTTGAAAATCAGTAGCAACCTCCATCCCTAACTCTTCCTGCTAACAAGACATCTTTCTTATTGTGGGTGTATTTAGTTGGCTGTTATTGCCACTCGGGGTTCTCTTTTCTGCCTTCAGTGGTCTTAATGAAAAGCTTTGTGCTGTGTGGCTGCTGGGATTGTCCGATTATGTTCCTGTGATCACACGTGTCCTTAAATGAAGGTGAAGGGCACGGCTTTGTAAATCGGCTTTGAATTTCTTGACTTCAAGTCTTACTTCTAATCATTGAGGCAATTGGAATTTCCCTTGTGGTCCTTTCAGAGACCATTCTCGACTGTTCCTCTATAGCTGCTCTTTGGAATTAAAGAATTTGAAGCTCTCCCTTTATCTCTGAAAGGGGGCATGCATCTCTATTGTCACAACCTGCCTCCACACTCAGCAGGGTGGGGATAGTCATGCATTCTTCCTGGGAGTAGTGCATTGTCATTTGGCCTGCCCAAGATTTGGAATGTGATATTTGTTATCTGAATTCCCAGAAAACTGCAAATATAACTTAATAACTGTGATGAATCCAGTCACCAAGATCTGGTTTGTAACATTTACTCCATTTAATTACATAAAGAAATAAGCGTTAGTAGAATAAGATGAAGCTATCATCATGCCAACCCAAATACAAAAGTCTTCACATTATCCCATCCATGATATTCCTTCTTTTGCCTCCTTCTGTTTTCCTTTTTCATCTGAAGCTAGCTATGTCCTCGTATATGCTAGTATTTCTTTACATAGCTCATATCTAGCCATCATGAATACTGTCATTGTTGACATAATTTTCTTTCTTTCTGTTTTTTTCTTTCTTTTAGACAGTGATAGAGATCGAATTTAGGGCTCCCTCATGCTGAATGACTGTCCTTGATCAGGAAGCTACCCAGAAACCCCTACTTCCTTGCTCTTCCATTTTAGCAGTTCGTAAGAATGCTTGGCTGAGTACTGACTGCTTCTTCGTCTGTCTTCCTTGCACACTTGCATGTTTCTTCCCTCTTTAGCCAGTTGCTAAGCAAACTTCTGATGGATAGGACATGGGAAATGGTGTCAACCTGATAGTTGAGCATCATGGAGTTCACATGGATAGACAGAGGCACAGAAATCTTAACATTCATTCACTTAGTAACTGATTGTTCCCACCATGCCTGGTACTGTGTCAAATGCTAAGCCAATTGTACAGGGTGAAAAATGATTAAATTTTCTGTTCTTATAGACTTCAGTCTGCCAGGGGGATTCAGTTGCTAATTAGTCAACTGTGAACTTTGTAATTGTCTTTAAGCATTTGGCTATGAGACCTAGAGGAATGTAAAAAAAAAAAAAGACAAAAGGGAAGTGGCCACCCCACTTTTCCACCAACAACTAAAAGCAAGTTTAAGTTTGAACTCGTATTCTCAGGAAATAATCCCTTAGACTGTCTACCTCAAGAGTTCCCATACATTTATACACCTGACAGACTGTTGAATAAGCATTGAAAGTTGAAGACAAGAATCATATACAAAGTTCAAGACTGAGGCCATTTAACACTTTAGCCAACTTTGATCTGACTGATTTTTTCCCTCTGTGTTCAGCCTCACAGTGACAGGCTCGAGTATTTTCGTACAACTGAAGTGTTTGGAAGAGGTCTCTCAACACAGCATTCTCTATATGAAGTGAACTTACTGAGGGGAAAGATGTTTGTTGGGAAATGGCTTAAGGTCTAGCTATCTTCTGAGGGTTAGATGTCAGATAAGCACCATATTAGTCTGTGAAGGAAAAGTAAAATGTATCCTACAATGGTTATGCACCTTTCTGATCCCTGCGGGGATAGGACGTCAGGGCTCTAACTTTAACCTCACAAGTTTGGGCACCATTGGTGTTAATGACAGGGAAAATATCCAAAGCTGGCTACGTATGCCCAACCAACCATTTCAAATTGCTTAGAAAGTGCTAGCAAGCATCTGTAAGAATGTGTGCATGCACCAACGTCTCTCTGCTTCAGAGAAAGTTCAGACGAAAGGCTACTGCTCTTCTGCTTCGTAAGCAACAGCAATCTGTGACAATCATAGACTAGGCTGGGCCTCAGCGGCTGCATCGTTATCTGCTACAGCACAATTTAATTAGTGGGCCTTAGTTTGATTATCTGCTAGCACACAGTACCTTAACTGCTCTGCTGAAGTTTGAAGACTAAATTTTATCTTATCATGCTAACATATTTATAAGAATACCTAAACATCCTCAAGTGTTTTAGTCTTTGTATTAGGCCCCTTCTTCAACACAATTGTATTAAAGAAAAAAAAAAAAACCAAAACTTTGACGTCAGTTTGAAGTACTCTCAAAAGAGTCAAATAGTTATTTTTGAACATGAGACACTTTGATTTCATTTCTAGATCTTATTTCCTAGTTGACAGTGCTGTTTAGTTCAGGTGGATATGAGGAGTCCATTAGTGATGTGATTTTAAGCCAGTTTTCAAGTGTGTGTGGTGAGTAGGCGTGTGGGGGTGCACATGATGTCGGCAAATACTGATTGGTTTTTGTTGTTCTTCTATCGTTTTGTTTTCGTTGGTTGGTTGGTTGGTTGTTTGGTTGGTTGGTTGGTTGGTTGGTTGGTTGGTTGTTTTGAGACATGGTTTCTCTGTGTAGCTCTGATTGTCCTGGAATTCATTCTGTAGACTGGGCTGGTCTTAAACTCAGAGTTCCACCTTCCTCTCCCCCACCCCCCACCCCCGGCCATGCTAAGATTAAAGGCATGCACCAGCACCAGTTCCTGGCAAAATAAGCCATTGTAAATGGCTCTGCTTGAAGGTGGGGAGTCACAGAAACAGTCAATGAGGTAGAATAGATTCTTACAGATAAGTCTGACTTCAGATAAAGAAAGGAAGTTTAGGCTTCCTGGAAGGGAACACAGTTGCTGGGAAGTCAGATGGAAGATTGTGCCGATCTGGTCTAGACAAGGAGTTGGAGTGAAGAAAGCCAGGAAAGATCTGTCAAGCCTGTTGCTGGAGAAGTGAGGAGAAAGATATCCACATCAGTAGGATCATCCAGAGAAGCAATTGTTTGCAGTTCCAGGTCTCAGCCTTGCAGCTCAGCTTGCTTTCCTTTTCTCTTTCCTTTACTTTTTCTCCTTCCTTCCTTCCTTCCTTCCTTCCTTCCTTCCTTCTTTCCTTCCTTCTTTCCTTCCTTCCTTCCTTTTTTTCCCCTCCACTTTTGGGTTTGATTTGGTTAAATAAAATCTCACCCGACAGGACAAGGTGGTCTGGAACTCATGTTAAATCCCCCAGCCTCAGCCTCTAGGATTATGGACATGAGGTAATATATCCAGGTTTAGGTTAGCTCCTGGTGGAGAATTTCCCAATTGAAGAGAGTTCCAAACATTTCTTTGTTCACTGGTCTTTTGCAAACTCTCACATGCTGTTTATAGTAATAAGCAGTAAATTAGAGCCAGGCATAACCACTAAACTTGTGAACTCAGAAAGAACATCTCAGAGAAGGCGGAACAAATAAGGAAAGCTTTACCTAACATGTTACATGTCTATTCTATTATTATACAAACTCAAGGGTTCCATTTTTATAATCTTTTTGTTTTTTCTTTGAAAAAACATTTATGTTTAGCTTACCTGTCCTCACTACCTCCCTCTCATCTTTATCCTAACTTTATGTCTACATACATTATATGCATTTATATGTCTATGTCCATCTATGTCTATGTTCATGTCTGTGCATATTCTGTCTGTCTGTCTTCCAAATCCTGACCACAGTTTTCCCTCCCTCCCTCCTCCAAGTTCCTCACCTGAACCTCACTCCTGCTCCCCCAATCCACTCCTCCTCCATTTCTCTTCAGAAAAGGTCAGGCCTCCCACAGACAGCAATCAACCACAGACTACCAAGTCACAGTAAGCCTGAGCATTTCTTCATAGTGAGGCTGGAAGAGGCAGCACAAAGGAGGAAAAGGGTCCCTAAAGCAGGGGAAAGAGTCAGAGACACTCCGTACTCCCACTCTTAGGAGTCCCACAAGAACACCAAGCTATGAAACTGTGACGCATGTGCAGAGGGCTTGGTCAGTTCCATGCCGGCTCTGATTGTCTGTAATGTCCTCCTTTGCTCTTTTTTTTTTTTTTTAATTAATAAGCCCTCTTCTGTTCGATTAGTGATGACCGTGTGTGAATGAATGTGAGGTCATTTCCTGAGGCATGAGCAACCTACTGGCAGCTATATTCCCCAAATAAATAGACTGCTCCTCCCTCAGGAGCCACCCACTGCCAGCAGCTGGAGGCAGCCAGGAAGCTCTTCTGTCCATGCTGGAGGGCTGACCGCTTCGATCTTCTGTGGGTCTTGTGTAACTGTAATGAGAGTTGCTGTGAGCTCCTGTTTTCAACATCCATCCCATGTCCAGAAGACGGGATGTCACAGCTCCACTCTGCCCATGGCTCTCACATTCTGCTCTTTCTCCCATGCTAACACTGTATAATTTTAAGCGTCCTCCAGGCTTAAATTTACACAACAGAGTATAACTTTGCTGACCACCATTCCATGTTTGTGTTCCACACCTGCCCAGGCATTTCCTAAAGCAGAGTTTGTTTCGCTCAACTTCTAAGTTGCAGGAACCATGTCTTCCTCTAATCAGACATTATCTAGCCAAACTCTAGAATCATGGTCCCTAGTCCCGATCCTTATAAATGCATATTTTCATTGCTGCTTAATCAGTGGTTCCCAGCTCTTCTGTACTAGAAATGCATAATAACAAAAAGAAACCTCTAAACTCTACATGTATATTGCTTTTATTACCCAATATGTCAAAATTGTTCCACCTCAAAATTCTTGGTCCTGAATTCAAAAAGAAAACGCAAGGCATTTTGTTTTTTGATAAGTTGGGATGATTTTTCCAGTCATCTCACCAACTATAAAGACTTACATGATGATCAAATTCCATTTTAAATTCAGAATGATCCAATTTATTTAGACAAAGGAGACATATGGGCCTCCACACGTATTAGACCCACACATATTAATGTGGGTAATATGTCTCATTTGCTTGGCTGGGCACTTGCTTTGCAGTAGGCCACTGATGTTCTCGGTGTATTATACATTATGATTCACTGATCCTCATAATAGCCCCACGAGGTAGGAATTTATTACGTCTCTACCATTGTCGTAGGTAAACCAATAAACAGAAGATGTTAGTCACTTACAGGCTTGTCCAGCTGGAAACACAATCAACCAATAAGAACCTATTAGCATTGGTAGAATTTTTCTTTTGGGAGACAGGAACTTGCAGTAGAGCTGGCTGGCCTAAAATTCACTATATACGTGAGGGTGGCCTTAAACTCATAGATATCCTGCCTCTGAATACTGCCACCATGTGTGCCACCATGCCTGGTGCTGCATTTTTTTTATGTCATGATACTGAACAACTAATATGTTAAAAGTTGGACAACATTCTTTAAAATATTGCTGATATAACTAAAGAAAGTGACTATCTCTCCTCCAAAATCCATCAGTAGCTAACAATTCAGCAGGGAGTGGTAGGGCCCAGGAGCCCCTCCCCAGTCCATAGTTGACTGTTGATATGCTCAATCTTGTGCAAGCCTAGTACAGGCAATCACAGATGCTGTGAGATTGCAGTAGCAATGTCCAAGTCTTGCCCTGAAGACAATATTTCATGTCCCTTCTTATCTTCTGCCTCTTACATTCCTCTGGCCCTTCTTCCAGAAAGTTCCCTGGATGGTATTTAGCAGTGGTTATAAATGCCGTGTTGATGACTGAGGACTTAATTGTTACTCATTCCCAACACCTTGAGCATCCATAAGTTGTACATTCACCTCACTTTGCCACACAGAGAGGCTTCTCTGATTAAGGCTGAGAGTAGCATGTGTCTGTGGGTATAAATATAAATATTTACAAGACAGTTTGGTGCAATGTCAGTTTAGCTAGTTACTCTATATTGTTCTGACAAGATACCATGACCAAGGTGACCTATAGAATAAAGGCTTTATTTGGCTTACAATTCCAGAGGTGTATGAGTCAGCTATAATAAGGATGTGTGTCAGTAGGCAGCAGGCTTGACTTCAGAAGCTGGATGGAGAGGGCTCACATCTTGAACCATGAGCATGAGAGAGACAGAGCAAACTGGGAGTAGGACAAGATCTTAAGCTCCCAAAGTCTACCATTCCATCCACAGTGACATACTTCCTCCACAAGGTTTTAGCTCTTTTTTTTAAAATAGTTTATTTTTTACTTTTTGTGCATTGGTGTTTTGCCTACATGTACATCTGTGTGAGGGTGTCAGATCTTGGAGTTACAGACAGTTGAGAGATGTATTAAGTCCACTTGATCTGATGATGTACTCAGTCATGTTGTTGGGTCGTTGTTGTTGTTGTTATTGTTGTTGTTGCTGGTGGTGGTGGTGGTGGTAGAGATGGGGTAGGGGTGAGGGTGGGGTGGTTTGGTTTGGTTTGGTTCTTGACTGCATTAACAGTACCAGGAATGTATTCTATCTTGTGAGCTGGACTTCTAATCCAAGCCAAGAGCTGTTGGTTACTCTCACAAACAGACATGCCGGGGTTGGGGATTTAGCTCAGTGGTTAGAGCACTTGCCTAGGAAGTGCAAGGCCCTGGGTTCAATCCCCAGCTCTGAAAAAAAAAGAACCAAAGGAAAAAAAAAAGAACCATAAACAGACATGCCATTGTTTTGCTACTGGGCATATCTTGTCTGTAAAGTTGTCATTACACTGCTTACAGTTCCAGATAAACCTAGTTTTGCAGTACTGATATGGCCATGTTATCAACCCAACTAAATTTCTCTTGACCCTCTCAGACAAGAGCTCAGAAAGAGTTGGAATATCCCCAAAGAAAGCGAGTAGAGCAACACAGCAAGTCAACTGAGATTGTCTGTCTGTTTGTTGCAGTACTAGAAATTAAACCCAGGGCCTTAATTTACTAGTCAAGTGCTCTACCAGGGGAATATACCCTGCAGGTCTTGGCATCAACATTGACCAGCAAGTTTTTCTGCTCTGGACATAGAAAGTGCTAAATAGTTCAATGCATCTATAGAATTGGACCTCTACTGCTATCAGAGACAGCTCTCCTGGAAGAAGAGAAGGGCCTGGGTGACCCACGAGCTGCCCATGGAACAATGTTGAAAGTTTTGACTTCTTCAAATGCAGCTCTCTTCTTTCTATCTTCTCTTTTTCCTGCCTGCTAAGACAATGGAATGTGTCTTATGATACTATGTCTCTCATTCTGTCCTCTTGGAGTCCTAGTTCTTCCAGACTCATTCTGCTTGGAAGTCATGCATTCTGCAGAATAACCCTGTATCCCTTGAGACAGAGTTTATTCAGATCAGACATGATGCCAGCTTGCTCCATGGCAGTCAGACTTGGTGTGCACTTACAGCTAAAGAGTCACACACAAATTAAAAACCTTCCCCCAGAAGTGCATTCCAGCTGCATGGTTTGATGTATTCACTTTGTATAGCCTTAGAAGTGTTTGTTTGTTTTGTTTTGTTTGATGATTAAACTTTGTTCTAATTCCTGGTATATGCCAGTATTTTTTTTTATCAATCCAGACTGTAATAAGCATAACTTACATCGTGAGATGAGAATAAAACCATATTACTAAAATCAGATGTTGTAACAGAAAAAAGAATAGAAGAGAAAGGAAAAGAAAGGAAGAAAAGAGGGTAGGGAAGGAAATGTGGTGGCGAAGGAAGAGAAGTGGCACACAGAGGCGAAAAGGTCTTTGAAATCCACCTTTTCTGAGCTTTACTGTAGAAGGTGAAAATTATCTTCAGGCTACTGCATGTGTACATCCCCCTTCCCACTTCAAAAGAAAAACTACACATTTTTGAAAGGAAAACATGTTCTTCTATGGGGAAATTAAAAGCAATGAAAACCATATTACCTATGCCCCAAATACATTCCTGATTCATGATGATGTCTGTGCTTTTTGTAGCAACCTGAACAACTCCAGGCATCATGATTCCAACATTTAACCCCAAAGCACAAATTCAATACATCCTTCTGAACATATTTAAAACCTCTTCGATGAGCATGCCCCCAAAGATTCACATATATCTGCTTAATGCATACTGGACCACGCTGGAAAGGTAGCAGCTGATAGACTACATTCACCATAAAACAGAGAGCGTAAACATAAACAAAAATTTGAGCATGAGAGAGAGAGAGAGACAGAGAGAGAGAGAGAGAGAGAGAAATATGATAGACAGACAGATGAGATAGATATTGCCAAAACTCATCTATTCTCTGCATCCATTCTTCATTGGATCTGAATGAATTTTAATGTGAAACACTCAGCAAACACACTGATTGAATTGTCACTAGGTAAAACTATTACATTCCTGGGAGACCGTATTTTCAAATTAAAAATGCGCACTGTGAAGTCTGTGGTGCTGATGGATATTTATTTCAGCAGAGTGAACTTTGCAGATGACTCAGGTGTATTCTGTAGCTCTTCTACAATAAACATGCAAAATAAAGTCAGCTACCTGGATAAAGAAACCCTGTTTGCTTCTCAGGGTCTCTGGAACCAAAGGGTTACGTTCGCTCTTAAACACAAAATCTAGTTCATTAAAAGTCAGCCTCTGGCAAAGCCAATTCCACCTAGTCAAATTTCATTGATTTAAGGAAGCTAAACACCTGTTTGCACTAAGACTCTGTTGTAGTCATCATATCAGACATGATCATTTATAACTAGTAAAAGAAACAATAACAATTAAAGAAACATTAACTGAAATTAGCCAAAACGTCTAGGAAATGGGAAGAGATTTATCTTCAAAATGTTTTGGCCCTGAAAATTATCTTACCTGTAAATGATACAATTAATAGAGGTCACTTCTTACTAAAAGATTTGTTTCGTGTGTGTGTGTGTGTGTGTGTGTGTGTGTGTGTGTGTGTGTGTGTGTGTGTGTGTGAAAGAATAAAGATTTTAAACTATCCCCCACTGACCCTGCTGTGAGGACAAGTGCACCTCACAGCAAAGAATAACCTAACATGTTTTAGGGATGTAGCCTGGCTATAGCCACCACAAACCATGTGGCCTCGATAAGGCCTGACTCAACAGTCCTGAGAAAAACGAGAATTAGGGTCAGCTTGCCCCAGAAGCAGGGTGGCCTAGAGTTGGACTGAGCCCAAGTTACGAACCAATGAAATTGCTTTGTGTGACTGTTGCTAACTGCCTATGTAGTTTTCCCTATAAATACCTTCCCCTAATTAGGGTTGACTCCTCTGTCTCCTGTGTGAGATACATGTCGTCTCCAGAGCTCTGGTTCCTCAAATACACCTCTTGTTTATCATATCAAGACCTGTTTCTCGTGAATTCTTGGGGGGTTGCGTTGTCTTGAGATTTGAGTGGCTGTCTTCCCTACCCTGGTGGTCTTTCATGTGCATTTTCATATGTGCATGCAGGTGCCTGTGGAAACCATATCCCATGGAGCTAGAGTTGTAGTACTTGTGAGGTAACATATGTGGGTACTGGGAACTGAACTCAGGATCTATGCAAGAGGAATATGGTCTTCTAAACACTAAGACATCTGCCTAGATCTACCTATATAAATGTGGACAAAAAGATTTATCTATTTTAATTGTATAAGGATAGGCATGTGCCTGCATGTGTGAAGCACCTATATGTGTCAGAGGTGTCAGATCCCCCAGAGTTACAGATGATTGTCAGCTCCCAACATGTGTACTGCGAATTGAACCTAGATTCTTTGAAAGAGCAACCAGTGTTCTTAACCACTGGGTCATCTCTCTAGCCCTCCACTTAACTTTTAAATATCGAAATATTCTGTATAAAACAAACCCTTTTCTATTACAAAAATTAAGGTCACAGACATTTCAAATCACTCATATTTTAAGATCAGTAATTTTTAGAAGTTTTTTTATTATAAGTACATAATTAATGATTTGGGGCTACGGCCACACACTCCTCGCATACACTACTTCAATGAATACTGTTCACTACTATATGCATTTCTCTAATGCTTATAGAAATATAAAGGACTATATGAGTTCATGACTACAGGGCTTACTGGTGATACCACATTCACAGGAAGAGGCATCAACCTGTGTTTGTATACACTGGTCACAATCGATCATAGGTCACATTTGATTACTGGTCACAATCATAGGTCACAATTGATCACTGGTCACAATCAATCACAGGTCACAATCAATCACAGGTCACAATTGATCACTGGTCATAATCGATCCCACCCTCTCTCTCACACTCTGGAATTTACCAAATTCTGATGATAATAATAACTTTGCTTTTGTTGAAAAGAAATATGTTATTTCAATATTTACTTTAAATACTTGTAAAAATGAGTCTAGGAAGTCATCAACTTGAAATAAAACATTTCTGTTTGAGCATATATTTTATTTATTCATTCTTCTAATGCCTGACAGGAAATGTTTCAGGTTTAAAATTTCAAGATTCAACTTATGCTTGATACATAAAAACACTAGTATGAAGCAAACAAGTCATGTTTATTAGTATTACATTTATACATATTTTAGCTCAAAGACATTAAAGTACTAGACCCCACCAACCCATTTTAAAATATATTTTTAAATTCCAATTATTTAATTGGAATCTTTGCTGTCTCAAGGAAATAAATATAAAATTTATCAAACTTTCTAGAATTCACATTTTATAAACAAAAAAATTAAGAATTTCACACAATTAAAAGCTCCAAAATTATACAAAGAAACTCTTTACAATCAACTAAATCTTCCAACAGTGTTTCCTTTAGTCTCTCTTTCCACAGATAAATAAATTGGTATACATAGGTATAGGCAGTATAGCATGGGTTACGTCGCATAGATCACATCTGTAAACAACTGCATGTATATTGTATGATATATGGCATCTCTGCAAAAGTTTGGAAATTTGCCCTGAACAGTTTACAGTGAACCGCAACCCTTCACTGTTGAATTCCAAAGCCTGAATTCTCTTAAGCAGATACTCCCTTGTCTAACCACAGACCTGTGATCAGAATCAGGAAATGAACTTTGGTATGCTATTATCTCATGCACAGACTTCATTCAAATCTCATCAATTTCCCACTTAATGATATTTTTATTTTAAATAGGGCAAGAAAATTGTTCGTTGTGCTAAGACTCATCCAAGTCTGCCCCTTTCCTGTCAGAGTCTTTCTCCTCAGTCTCTTTAGGCTTGGAGCCACTCTTTAGGTATTTTTGCTTCATATTTGAAAGCAAAGATCATTTTTTCCAGTCTACCTTACTCCTTTCTTTATCCTCCATGCCCTCAGAATTACAGTCATGTGACTTGTGTGCAATTAGCACCAGCATCAAAATGAACGGTGTCTGACTTCACGTCACTCTTCCTTCATGATCCCTTGGCTAAGAGGTGTCTGCCACTTTTCTCTACCTCCACATGCCTGCTTTCACTGTGTCTCTTCTAAGTGTTTTATGGATTTACACTGGGATTCTATGCATTTCCCTTTTTATCAGTGCATAGCCACCTGGTTTAGTCTCCATAGAAGGTTTTTGCCTGGCACTGTTGTTGTTATGGTGGCAGAGAATTGACATTTTTACTTACATTCTCCCTTGAGTGTGCATTACTCATCATTTCTCTATAAGAAATGAGTATCATCGTTTGTTTGTTTATTTTTAATTTTGGTTAGACTCGCTCCCTCCCATTGCTTCTTTTACTAGCACACACCACCTGTGCATGTTAACAGGGCTTGTTATAATATTTCTGTAAATTCATACAGCCCACAGTGATCTCATCAGACCACTGTTCTCCCTTTAATCTGAAAAAAATACAGGAAAGAAAAAATTAAGAGATAAAATTATATCAAACTAAAAATGCCTCCGCTTAGCAAACAAAACAGTCAACAGACTAAAGACAGAACCTGAAGAATGGGCGAAAGTCTTTCCAGCTGTTCATCTGACAGATGTGCAATATCTAGAATAAATGATATACTCAAGACAAATAACAGTAGCCACATATGTGCACCTGCACAAACACACACACACGCACACTCACGTGCACACACACTCATACACACAGACGCACTATACACACACACACACATATTCACACATGCACTGACACATCTACTCACACACACAGACATATACACAGACATGCACACAGACCCACGTATACATACAGATACATACACAGACACACACACAGACACACTCAGAGACAGATACAGATCCATACCCACACACAGAGACATACACATACATATGCATAGACACACAAACATATATTCACACACAGAGACATACGCACAAACAAACACAGAGGCGAGCAGACATACATAAATACAAAATTAAATTAGTAATTAAAAACCTCCAAAGACATATTTATATTGTCATATTCAGAATAATGTAAGTTTGGCCATCTGTTACCGCTCAGATTGTCTTCTGAATCTTTCACACATTGAAGTCATTATTTGTTGACATTCACGCTCTGTCACAAAAGTTGCTGCAGACTCTTGTACTCTTTCATCTCATTGGTCTCTCTGGGAGCCTTGCAAGGGAGTTCAGTTCTTATAAATCAAGATCCGGGGGCTACAAGAACCACAGAAGCAATCTCTAAAAGTGTCGCTAGCTACTGTCAGGGCACACAGCTAGGGAGTACCTGTTCAATACATAGTTACATGCACATAGATGTCTGCGTCTGCCTGCCTTCACGGCTACCTCCTTACACTCGTTGCTCCTGTTCCTGTAGATGATGCCAGCCTCCTTGAGACTTTGATGAGATTTATCTGATCTGTAATCTAACAAGTTAGCATGTTACTGTTTCCCGATGCTCACAGAAGGTGGTAGACTTAGGAGCCAGAGGCAAAGGGTGCCTCGCAGGCAGTGTTATTTACTTCAATTTCTCTCATGCACTCAAGTGCCCCAGAGATGATGCCAAGGACCTGGTGACTACTAGACACACACACACACACACACACACAAACACACACACAAACACACACACACACAAAACACACACACACAAAACACACACACACAAACACACACACACACACACACACACACACACACACACACGGTGGGATGCCATTCTAGCTGAAAGGCCCTGGCTTAGCAGAGCTCAGTGACTGGTGGAACTTACACAAAGCATCTTTGCCATAAAAGCTGTAACTTCATCCTTCAACATTGTTTATGATCTCCGACCCTGAGAAATGTCATTCTGAAATGTAGCTGGGGCTATACCATTGACATACATAGAACAGTTTGCACAGTTACATGGGGCTCCTCCTTGGTCACCTCTTTGATGCTTAGCTCATCTATTTGCAAATATGAATCCCAAATGCTCCAAACCCTGATACATTTTCATGATCGGCATGACACCACAAATGAATTCCTCATTTACCTTCATGTGACAGATGCCTGCTGCATTTGCATTACACAGGAAATTATTTTCACCACATATGTATAGGGATTGTATAAAATACAAATGCATTTATCGTTTTATCTTTGAGTCTTACCCCAAAGGCCACCCATTATGTATGTACCAAAAGCATGAAGTCTAAACAACTAGCATGAAATACATCAAGTGGAGAATACTGCTGTTGCCGCCCTCTGATAGGAGAAAGCATACTCCTGCTATAATTACTGCACTTATGTGTTTCATCAACCACAGGACACAAATTCCATGATGCCGGATGTCTAACTTATTATTCTCATGAAAAATGAGCTACTGTAGGATTGTTTGTAGTTCTTGTTCAGCCCAAATGAATAAAACTGCATCACTGTACACAGTCAATTAACTGTGTTAAGTCTGTTTCCTGCTAGAGTGGTTCGTATTCTTCTGATTGTTTGTTTTCCATGCTCCTGATTATTTCATTTGTTTTCTTTCTGAATGTTAAAACTTTAAAAGGTTGAAAATTTTAAAGTATGCAAAAATGCTTACCAAGAGAAGGTTCAGCACCTTGTTCTTCAATTCATGCTTTATACTATAGCTCAGACCACCCTCACTACTCAGACCACCTCACGCTCTTAGATCCCCTTGTCCTCTCAGAGCATACCATCCCGTCAGTTCACCCCATCCCCTCAAACTACCCATCCCCTCAGACTACCCATCCCCTCAGACTACCCATCCCCTCAGACTACCCATCCCCTCACACTACCCATCCCCTCAGACTACCCATCCCCTCACACTACCCATCCCCTCACACTACCCATCCCCTCACACTACCCATCCCCTCAGACTACCCATCCCCTCAGACCACCCCATCCCCTCAGACTACCCATCCCCTCAGACCACACCTGTCAGAGATGAGTTGCTCACTTTTCTCTTTTATCCCCAACTTTACCAGCTCTTCCTTGTCTCTATCCTGACACTTTCTGTCTTAGTTAGGGTTTTACTGCTGTGACGAGACACCATGACCAAGGCAACTCTTATAAAAGACAACATTTAATTTGGGCTGGCTTACAGGTTCAGTCCATTATCATCAAGGCAGGAGCATGGCAGCATCCAAGCAGACATGGTGCTGAGAGTTCTACATCTTCATCTGAAGGCAGCTAGTGGAAGACTGAGTTTCAGGCAGCTAGGGTGAGAGGTTTAAGCCCACACCCACAGTGACACTCTGTACTGGCTGGTTTTGTATGTCAACTCGACACAAGCTGGAGTTATCACAGAAAAGGAACCTCAGTTGTGGAAATGCCTTGATTATAGACCCAGCTATAAGGCATTTTCTCAACTAGTGATCAAGGGGGAAGGACCCAGCCCATTGTGGGTGGTGCCGTCCCTGGGCTAGTGGTCTTGGGTTCTAATAAGAAAGCAAGCTAGGCAAGCCAGAAAAAGCAAGCCAGTAAGAAACACCCCTCCATGGCCTCTGCATCAGCTCCTGTTTCCTGACCTGCTTGAGTTCCAGTCCTGACTTCCTTTAGTGATGAACAGCAGCAACATGGAAGTGTAAGCTGAATAAATCCTTTCCTTCCCAACTTGCTTCTTGGTCATGATGTTTGTGCAGGAATAGAAACCCTGACTAAGACACACACCTACTCCAACAAGGCCATGCCTCCTAATAGGGCCTTAGCACATACAAACCATCACACTTTCTCCTCTGCTTTCTTGGAAAGCACTTGATCAGTCTTTCAAACTCCTTTCCTGTATCAGGTGAAGGAGAGTAATGAGGCAGATGATAAAAACTCAGTGTGATGGAAATAATTCTAAGAGATTCATAGGGAATTTTTTAATGTGTAGTGTTGTCCTAATGCAATCTTCTGTCTTACAGCATTCATCCACAGGCAGACAGGACCGAGCCCACAGGAATTAACAGGCCCATCTCCACATCACTGGACAGGGGTAGAGATACCAGCTACTGCTGAAAGTGGGGGCATATTTGTAACCCTGAAACTTGGGAGGCAGAGAAAAGAGGTGCTGTAGGAGCTGAAGGCCAACCTGGACTGCAGAGGAATGTCCTACTCTAGCAATAGTAACACAGATAAAGGAAGCAAGGGAAAGAGAGGGGAGAGAGGGGAAAGGAAGGGAAGGGAAGAAAGAGGAGGGAGGAAACACAGAGAGGGAGAGAAGAAGGAAGGAAGAGAAGAAAAAGAGTGAGAGAAGAAAAAGAAATGGAGAGAGGAATGGGTGGTATGAAGGAAGGAAGGAAGGAAGGAAGGAAGGAAGGAAGCCAGAGGAGGAGAGAGGGAGAGAGGGATGGGAGGTATGAAGAGAGGGAGGGAGGGATACAGAAAGAGAAGGGGAGGGAAGGAAAAAAGGCAGAGGGAGAGAGGGTAGGAAGGAAAGAAGGAAGAAAAGATGAACTAGACATTACGTGTCACCTGAACAAAAGGAAGATCTGTTAAGTGTACATATATAAATAATTAAGTGTTTATATCTTGCTTCTAAGGCACAAGAAATTCAGATGTCTAATGATCATGTCTAAACAATATTATAAGCCATTATCCAGATTGTGGAGAACTCTAATATATAAATAGCAACAGGAAGAGAAGGCTATTTTTATAGACACACTGAGAATATGCAGTGGGTAGAACTGTATCATTTGAATACATTAACTGAAACAGTACGTTATAATGTAATCAGAAAAAAACATGACTGTCCAGACAAAATATTTTAAGAGCTGAGACTTCAATTCAGTTTCTACATATGCTCCTTATAGACATACGGTTAGATACTTATAGGTAGAATAATACTTATCTACAAACTGAATTAAAATATTTACTTGGCATTCCTCTGAGTGTATGGTAATACAGAACACCCCCAGATATACCCAGGGAACCAAAGCACAGAGGATATTAGAGCACCAGAAACTCAATGAAGTCAGAATATGAGTGGAACTAAATTGTTCATAGAGTTATAATTCAGAAATATCTCTAAAGATTTGTACCTAAAATGTTCTATGATAAATTGTTTTTTAAATCAGATAATGTCAACTTTTGACCAGGAGGACAGTAGAGAAATCCGAACAGTGGTAAACTTGTTTTTAAAGTCTACAACTCTTAAAATATTTGGCTGGAGTCGAAGACTGTTTAGTCAGGAAAGTACTTGCCTGACAAACCTGAGGATTTGAGGTCAAGACCAGAAGTCAAACCCACGTGTGGTGGTACAGGCTTGTGATCCGAGGGCCAGCAGGAGTCCTAGGGGCTCTCTGGCCAGCCAGCCTCGTCCAAACTGTGAGCTCCACTTGCCAGCGAGGGACATTGTTTTGAAACGGATGGAAGTCTATCCAAGGAGCAAACCTTGATCTCTGGGTGCTATACACATATGCGCACATATGCACTGCGTCTACATACACAGATGTTCAAAACAAAGTCCCTGATAAGTTCTGTGGAGCTAAGGAGATTCTTTTTGATGTTTATATCTCAGAAAATGCTTATGTTTGTTATACTAACAAACGTATTCAGGTTTGTGAACAACTGCACCATAGAAGTAAATATCAAAGAGAAAAGTATTTGACCAAGAAATGCAATCACAGCTTGACGTTTAACTTAAAGGAAACAAGTACATACACATAATCTTAAGCACCCTTTACACCTACCTGTCTTAGAATTGTTAATTATAAAATATAAATATCTTTTTCTCTTTTTTACAGTAGTAAATATAATTTAGTAGAATTAGTGTTTTTAATTGAAAACAACAGAAATTTACTTTTTGTTAAGAGCACCCAGAAGTTTGCTAAGAAATATTATTTTGGCAACATTTTGAGGAGTTTCTAATATCTGTGAAGAACAATGCCACTGTTCATGCTATTTCCTGTCCCCCATGGCTCATTGTCATTGTAAGACTTTCCATATAACTACAGAGGGCGTGGGAACGGTATGCAAATCCAGAAAGAAATTATTCCCAAAGAAGCCAAAGTAGCTGCACTCTGGAGATAAGTTCTATCATGTCATCAATATTTTAAACCTCCAAGCATGAAATATTTTCATATAAAATGTGGATTTGGTATATTTTTGCTTTGTTTATTTATTTATATATTTATATATATTTTTATTTAACAGACACACACACACGCACACACACACCACATGCACACACACACGTGCACACACGCGCACACACACACACGCGCGCACACACACACACACACACACCCCACATGCACACACACACACACCCCCCATCAGCCTCAGTTCTGCTCTTCCAGGTGACCTCCCATCTTGTTTGGAGACAGAGGACAAGGACAATTGTGCGAGTTGGTTTTTCCTCTACCACATGGGTCCTGGGAATTAAATTCAGTGGGGAGGCATGGTGGCAAATACCTTTATCTTGCTGGTCCCAATTCAGGATAATTTTTAGATGACCTGAGAAAATAAAAAAGTATATTGACAAAGACACTAATCCTCTTTTCATCAATGTGACAAATACCCAAGAAGAAAACTTGAAATGAGGTGAGCCTTATTTTGCCCTGTGGCTTTAGAGGGTTAGGGATATGACTGCCTAGCTCCTTTGATGTGGGCCTGTAAGGGGCAAAAATATCAAAGTGGCAAAAGCACATGGCGGGGGGGAGAGTATTTGCAGGGACAAGTGTTGTCTGGGGTGAATTGGCTGGAGCAATCTATGCCCCTAGAGGCACACTTTCAATGACTGGCTTTCTCCACCCTTCCTCTACATTTAAAGTTGCACCAGGCCCCAAAGAGCTAAGCATGGAGTATTCTAAGCAGGAGCCTAGGAAGTCTTCATATACAAGATAGAATACTTCTCGATCTTCTCCATCCTCCTTTCCTCCCCCTCCCCCCATGCCCTCTGTCCCATGTCTTCCCTGTTCTCTTTTCCTCTTCCTCGATTTTCATACTTATAGTGTGTCATCTAGAAAAACAACATGACACTAAGGCATAGAAGACTCTAAGACTGCAGACCCTCACGGTGCAGTCGGCGCCCTATGACTTGTTAAACTATTCTTTTTGGACCTCCACAGGAGTGCCTGTTGTAACCATGAAGGCTCCTGTGTACAGGTAATACCTCTCCCATCCCAAAGGCTTGATAGTTTTCTCTGCCATGCCAAGGGACATAAGTCAAAGTACCTCTGTTAAGCTGATGGCATTCATACAATTCTGAAGAGAAACGGGTTCAGTCAGTAGAAACCCTTGCCAAACAAGAATGCTGGGAGATCACTGGCACTGAGGTTTCGATAAGAACCCTGAAGTAAGTTTTTAGGTAGCTGTGTGGTCCTTTAGATGCCTATGAGGGTCTTCCCATAGTTTGCTTTAAGAGCTGAAAAGTTGTTCCAGGGTCACAGCCGATAATTGGAGATAATAAAGGACGCCTGTAATCAGACAACAGGCTCCTGACTTTGCTGGTGCAACCTTTGCTGAACAGCAGTTTCCTGTGTACAAATAGCTTGGAAATTGAAAATTATCAGGAAATTGCTATAAAATGACAGTCGCTTAATATTTTAATGCCAAGTAGTTTAAGCAGTTGTACTGGAGACACACATAACCCAGAGGCCAGCTCTGAATTGCGTAATTGAGTTTACTTCTTTGGGATTCTATCTCACTAGGGGAGGTTGAGAGCTTAATCACCAAATACCTAGGAAGAGAGATTTTTAAATGTTTCAGAAGGAACAAGAAGCTTCATTACAACAAGATGCAGATCTATATAAGAGAGAAGATGCTGTAGTAGTTATGTGTTATCCACATCATGCACTTCAGAGACCAAAATGCCTCTAACTAGTGAGTGGACTCAAGATTGTTAGAAATTCTGGAACAATTTTTGGAGCAAATGAGTCAGAAATTCCCCCGTTAAAAATGTCCAGAGCAGAGCCAGATTTCTTCTATTTATATCATGGCTACTCCAACCTCACCCGCAGAATGTGACCTTGGTAAGCCAACATTCAAATGTAGAAGACTTTCTTAAGTCAAGAGACTAATTCAGTTATAGATCCTGACATATTTACAAGCCCAGTGAATACAATCAATCAAGCAGACAGGGCTAGAAGTTCTGCTTCAGGAACTAAGACCTTCTGATAAATAGTCTGGGATAAAAGGATCGTGTGGTAGATTTACTTCTGTATTTTCATTCCGTATTTTCCATAGTGTTACCATTCGTTGTGTATCCTAACCAAAAGTGTGCATGGGTTTTAACCTCCCCAACGGGAACTGCTCTTTCTGAGCTGACATACTTCTTCCCACCTGGGGAATCTTGCTAAGTCTGCTAAGACTGAACTTCAAGACCCATCGGAAGCTCATTTGGATTTGAAAATTTGCTTCTTTCTTAAAATTCACCTCCTTCCTAGAAAGCAAACAGCCAAACAGAAGAAAGAATCAAGTTTTAAAACGCATATAACTGGGCTGTTTTCTGTATTTCAATCGCATTAGCCCTTGTCTTGTATTCTTTCTGTGCTAAGCTAATTCTACTCTCCCGGCGCGCACCCCATCTTTTGATTCGAATTGTTTGAAATCATCCTTATCTTTCCATCTACTACTATTAGAACAAATGTGAATTGAAAGGGAAGAGAGAATCAAACCGACTTCTGATCTAAGTGACCAGAGAAAAGGCACTGAAGCGTCACCAACGGACTGGTTGGTCTGAGGTCCGGGAGGACGCAATCTAAATCCTTGTTCCATAAGGTACACAGTAAGGCAAACTGTGAAGACCCAGACAATGACGACAATGACATAGAACAATTCTGTTGAGTCCAAATTCCCCTTCTTGTTCTGGCAACTGGCTGATAGCTGCGTCATCCTCAGTTACAGACCAAGTCCCTGGAGGGCAGAGACCTGGGAAGGTACAGTTTACAAAGTTGGGGATGTCTCGGAGAACAGTGCTGCCTACTGAAGGAGTCTGCGCTAATTGGCTGGATTCAGTTATTCCATGCTATGCACGTAGCAGTACATCCTGTGTGCCTGTCACCTATAAACAGTCATTATTCCTCTGTAAAACAGGCCTGAGGTAAATGTTGAAACTGCTCTAGTGTAGGGGAATGTCAGGGCGAGGAGGGGGGAGGGAGTGGGAGGGTGGAGGGGGAGAGCACCCTCATAGAAGTAAGGGGAGAGGGGATGGGACAGCCGGTTTCCGGAGGGGAAACCAGGAAAGGGGATAACATTTGGAATGTAAATAAAGAAACTATCCAATAAAAAGAAGAAAAATAAATAAAACAGCAACAAAACAAAACAAAAAAACCCCAAAAAACAGAACAAAACAAACAAACAAACAAAAAAACCCAGTGTAGTCACTGCTGTGGTTAAGGTTTAAGGCCTTAACTGTTTTTTATTCTCTCTACTTGAACCAAGCTGTGCCTAAGCAAATAAGTGAGTGGAGAGTGAAAAATGGAGTCCACAAGGCTCACAGTCAAAGCTATGACAAGACAGTAGCCACTGAACTCACATCATGTTCTCTTCCACCAAAGTAGATCTAGGCCAGCCCAGTGACCTTAAGTTTAAGTACAACAAAAAATAAAACACCTTTTTTTCTTTTACTGAGTTTGGTTCCCAGCATCCACATCAGGAGGCTCACAACGCTTTGTAGGGCCAGTTCCAGGGGATCTGATACCCTGTGGTCTCAGAGGCTCCTGATAGACACAGTGCATATACACTCAGGCAGGCGCGCACACGCAAAAGTAAAAGAAGAAAAGAAGTAAGCAAGTGTGTGCACTGTTTTCAATATGCTGCTCCGTTCCATTTGATTTAGTTCTCCCCCATTCATGCTAGGGACAGGACCCAAGGCCATAAGACCATGTACAGGCCAGGCAAGTGCTCTACCTCTGAGTGACATCCCAGCGTGCAAATGACTTCACTGGAAACACTTTTAAGCAGCAAAGAGTTATGTCTTGCGGGGTTGGGGATTTAGCTCAGTGGTAGAGTGCTTGCCTAGCAAGCGCAAGGCCCTGGGTTCGGTCCCCAGCTCCGAAAAAAAAAAGAAAAAAAAAGAGTTATGACTTGCACATTTTATTACAAAGGCTCTTTATTACTGAAGAGCACATTTTCCCAAGCCTAGCTTTGTTCGTACATGGAGGCTTGCTATCAGTGCTTCGACTTGAATAATGGATTTTAAAATTCTCCTGAAGACACAGCAGGAAGTTTTTAAAGTGTGCCGTCCCATGGAGATCAAGACAGCGGGAACACGGCATACTGCGAAAACATGTAGCACTTTAAGCAATGAATTCCAAAATAAAATTATCAGCGAGTAATGAAATAGAAGACGAGAAGAAACCTGGATCTGGAGTTGCTGCTCAGAGACTCCAAAATCAAATCATGGCAATCTAAGTGGGACAAGCACATCTTACTGCATCATTTAGCATCCCCCTCGAGGTCCTAATGCATAAATATTGGGAGGTAGGTAAGGCCTCTCTGTGGTGTTCCTTTTCTAACTCTCTCTAAGCATCTTCTTTGGTCTGAGGGACTAGGTCTTTATTAAGTCTATAAGATTACTGGGTTCCTACAGAAACCGCCAGGATGACTCCCTGGCCTGTAAGTGATAAACCGCCAGCCACCGGGGCAGCTCCTTTAGTGTGCCTGCATGTGCAAGCCCCGAGAAGCCACACGGTGACTCTATTATCAACACATCGGAAGAGCTCCTCCTCGTCTGAGTAAATCACATGGCAGAAATACTGTGGGAGTTGGAGAATTCTTTTGAAGATCAGGCTTCATCTTAGCATGTAACTGCTTTTTATGTTAATTGGTTACTTTTACTTACAGATGTTAGACATTTTGGTTGAAAACATGCAGTTGTATTGCAAAATGAAACTTCTAGTGGGAAGGTTATAATGGGAGGTAATGGCTTCTATGAAGGGCAGGTTTGGTTCTGCTAGAAAATGGACTAGGAGAAGAATGGGTTGGTAGATGGAAGAAGCACACTGGCTTGAGAACCTGGGAAAGCATTCTCTGCTTGAAGAAATGTTTCCTTTCTCTGAAAGCAAGTAAAGCGAGGAACTGTGTCCTGTATATTTTGGTTATGAGGAGAGAAGAGTGCTGAGGGGGTCTACAGTAAACAACTTTGAAAGTCATAAAGTCCTGGTTGCTGGTAAGCACTGGAAGAGTAGTGAATGAGCAGAGACATGAGAGCTGATGTGGGGATGTGTTCATTACTTTGCTACCCACTGTAACAAAATGAATAACAGAACAACTAACTCCTGGAGAACTGGGCGCTCTCGCTCACCCCTTGTTTCTAGCACAGATGACCTAGTGGTTAAAGAGGTTAAGATGGTGGGCATTTAAACAGTGGTTTACTCGAATCTTGGAGATCCACAAAACTTGCAGAGAGTTTGGAAAGTACCACAGTAGATATAACTGCAGGACTTTCCCCCAGTGACCCAATTCTGCTAGCTAGGCAACAATCCCAAAGCTTGCCAAAGTAACAGTACAAGCTGGAAACCAAGCGGTGAGGCACATGACCCTGTAGATCAGAACCATGACAGTGCAAGCTTAAACACAAGGAGACTAAAAATATGACAGTAGATGACAAAATAGATAAGAATGCTCAAGTTTGGTCTTCAAAACTTTAAGTGTGGCCCTCAAGACCTGGTTGCCCCAGAGATGAGAGAGGCTACACATAAACCCAAGTGACACTATGTGACCCACATTATTTCTGATTAGTAAATAAAGATGCCTATAGCCTATGTCTGGACAGAACTGAGATCGGTGAGACTTGGGGTTCCCAAACAGGACGTCAGAGAAGACCACAAGGAGAGGAAGACAGAGGAAGAGAAAGACAGCATGGCTTACTAGTTGAGAAAGCATTGCCCTGAGGGCTGGCCAATTGGAGTTAAGAGCAGCCAAGATGAAACATAGTAAGTGAGAACTTGAGGTTATCAATAGAAAATAGATTCTAATAGCATAGCGGGTAGATTTCTGCCCAGCTCTTGTGCTGTTTAAGGCTTATTGTAAATAATGAATGTGTCTTTTATCTGGAAACTGAATGATCAAAAGCAAGGTAGAAACACCAGATTGAGACCCAGCTAAGTTTAAATGGAGTGGCTTGGGTGACTTGGTATTATAGGGTGCTCCAAGGTTAGGGAGCAGCATGTGACTTGCAGGAAACTACCTAGATGTGAATGCTCATTGCAATTCAACACTAGCAAATAACTTGCATCAGGCCCTCAGTGTGTGTGTGTGTGTGTGTGTGTGTGTGTGTGTGTGTGTGTGTGTGTGTGTGTGTGTGTGTGTTTAATAGCCATGAGAACAAGAGACTGAATACCAAGGTCTTCTCTCATAGGTAAACTCCACACTAATTTTTGTAAAAACATTTTTCCTCTGACACAATAATTTGACTATTGGGTTGAGTTACAGGGCTCTTGGTTTCAATGTAAAACAAGTATTGTTTCTGAAATAAAACTTTAGATTTGGACAAAATGATCACGCATGGGATACATGTATGTTCAGTATTCATCCCCAAAATGAGTTCCTTTTCCACCACTAACCGTATACTAGAGATGTTTCTCTATTCAGAGGCACCAAGTGTGGATGACAAAATTCATCCAAGAATTAAAGATAAAACAATGTTCTCTCTAGAAGAAATCTTTAGGAAACACAAGGAGTTTCAAAACACTCGGGTTCTGCGTGTTCTTTGTGACTAATTCCCAATGGCTAGACCAAAGGACCCTCTGGAAGGGCTTCAGTTTACACGATAGGGAAGGAAGTGGCCAGTCCTGTCATTGGGATAATTAATTTGCTATCACTACTCTGTGCTAAGAATATAAGTGCGGAAGAGGAGCAGGACATAATCGCTGACAAATTATGCCATGTGTATTGAAAACCAGAATACGAATACATGCAGCTGCCACCCAGACGTCCCCCCATTGTACCTTGGCAGACAATAGCCTTCAACTGGGACTCAGCACAATGAGCCACGAAAAGGACATGAGGTAAATGTAGGGTGTACGCAGCAGGACATTTTAATGAAATATCTAGGGGACAATTTAATATGAAATATTAGCTGGTAAAAGAGACCAGCTGCTTACTAAAGAGGATGAGTCAAGCTATAACCCTGCTCCTATTATATGTAATGACATTGGCAAAATGTGGACTTTTATTCCGGGAAGAAATTGCTGAGTTTGAATGTGTCATGGGTATGCCTGCAGACTCCCAAGTTCTGAGGGAACTGCTTTTCTGAGTTGAACTAACGCTGTGAATCTAACAGGCAGAAGACCCCTTAGGAAAACTGTCTTTATTCCTAAATCATTCTATATTCTATATGAAATGTCAGTTTTTCATACAGAGACAATGGATCAATCAAAACTCAATCCTCCTATCTCAGCTTCATGATTCTTGACATCAGGGTATAGACATATCCAAGGGGTGACGGTTTGCAGCACACACATCCTTTTGCGTTTGGTTAACTTCCCCACCGATGGAGTGTTGGGCTCTCTTTACCCTATAAAGTTTGCATTTCATACATATCATCTTTCTAGCTTCCAGACTGCTATCATCTTGTACTTGTGGCTAAAAACTCTTACAACTACCAATGCCAATAAAATCCATCCAATAAAATTAACAAGCAATTCTATTAATTTTGAATATAAAGCATTCCAGCAACTTCAGTAGCTGCTGCTTTACCATGTAGACATAACTAATTTATTTCCTATAGATTTTTCCTCCCACTTTAAATCTAGACATTTCCTTTTCTTATCAAATGTCTCTTCTTCCCTCATGTTTTGAAAACTATGGACTTGATGTCTTGATTCTATAATGTGTTTTCCCTTGACCCGAATCTATCTTTCTATTCTTTGATTCTCAGTCTGTACAATTTGACCCTTTGCCTAGAGCATCATGTTTTCCTAAAACAATAAAAAATAAAACAAAAAATGTGGGGGCAGGGGAGTATGGGATTGTCTGTCTTTCAAAGCCAGAGGTCAACTTATCATTCCTCACCCTATGTATTCTTTTATTGTAACAGAATTCTTCTACTGCATTCTTTTATTGTAACAGTTGTAACTCTTTCCAACTCTGGTACTCACAAATTCTATTGAACTAACTGGCCAGAAAGCTCCCATGATCCTCTTGTCTCTGCCTCCCTAATGCTGAGATTGCATGACCACACCCACATCCTTACCAATATGGTGAGAGTCTGAACCAAGGTACACAGTTGTTCTCCAAATGAGCCCTCTCCCCGGTCTCCACCTGTTATTGTTCCCTGAGAACATTGTTGTCAGTATCCTTCATACCACCCACCCTTCACTGATCCCATTTTCCATCGTCCCCAATGACACTTTAGCCTTTTAAAGCCAAACTCCTGGGTTGTCAATCCATTTAATCTGTATTCAAAAGTAATCAAAAACAGAGTCAGCCAGGAGCTGTGGATGGCTTTTATCATCGGTCTTCTTTTCCTGGCCTTTTGTAGGTATGTAGGCTTTCTGCTCTTCTTGTTCCCATTCTAACTTGCACCTGTTGGTGCCCAATTTTGTTATTTGTGGCAATCAATTCACAATTGCACAGAAAATTTCCAACTTGAATTATAATCTTCCCATCTGGATATAACAGCATACTTGGGTACCATCTATCTACCACTAGCAATGGTGCAAAGAAGGAGCTTCTACAGACAGACAGACAGACAGACAGACAGACAGACAGACAGAGAAAGTTTCTAAAACTAATAGAGATTATCTGACACAGAAAATTAATATGTGGAGCAAAGAGGGTTCAATAAGAATTACCAGAAGGAAAGGCTTTTAGGAAACAGTTTCTCAGATACATTCATTTTGTATAGTATGCAAAGGAAACAATTAGTACTTCTCATTTATTTGTAGTCTTGTTGAAATCAACTCAGGGAAAAGTAAAAAAGAAAAATTCATCTAAAATAAAATCAGTAGCTTGGAGACAATAAAGTTTTTTTGAGATAAACCAGATCTCTCTGAAGTTTGCCTCAACAGGCAAGATTGGATTTAATGTAATAACTCATTGGATCTACATCACTGGCTGGGTTCAGTATAACTAGATCATGGGGTTAAAAACCTAGCTCATGATTCTCCAAGGATAAGTTGGCTTTTCTAACAGTGTGTAAATTTCCTATAGTGCATTGATGCTGGGTCAAGTTATATACACTGCTATTGCAATGTTATATAAAAACTTTCCACTTCTGGTTTCTAGCTGGTGCCTGAACCTCTCTGATTCCGGCCCACAGCTCCCTGCTCCCAAACCCCATGGGAGAGAGAGCTCATCGCCAAGATGTGTGGGCACTCCTAGACTGCAGGGCAGGAGAGCCCACCACTTCTGCCCACCTTTGCCCACATCCCTGGCCAAAGAGGAAACAGTATAGGGCCTCTGGGAACAGGAAGATAGGGGCACTCAAGCTGCAGGAGCCCTGCAGTCCAGACTGTGCCAGGATCTGAAGGGACCCGGTCAAACAGCTCCCTGCACACAAATCCTGTGGGAGGGAAAGCTAGACCTTCAGAGGGGCAGACGTGCCTGGAAAGCCAGAGGAGACTACTCTCTGCCCACATTTGTGACTCTAGAGGAAAACACCTAGCATCATCTGGGCCCCCCTGTGCACAGGTATCCCGGACAAGGAGGAGTAGGCCCTTCTGGTTACTGCTCTCACGGAGAGCAAAACCAGGCCCCGAGGAGCGACTTCAGACCCGAGAACAGAGGTAAGACCAACTTTTCTGCTCCAAGTGACCTGCCTGGTGGACTCAGGACACACGCCCACAGGAAGAACTGAAAGCCAGTAGACAGGAACGACTACATGCCCGAAAGCAGAACACTCTGTTCCAATAACTGGCTGAAAGAAAACAGGAAAACAGGTCTTCAGCACTCCTGACACACAGGCCTATAGGACAGTCAAGCCACTACCAGAAATAGCAGAACAAGGTAATACAAGAGACAACCTGATGGTGAGAGACAAGGGCAGGAACCCAAGCAACAGAAACCAATTTTCCCACGAAAGCAAACACTGAATATCCAAACACACCAGGAAAGCAAGATCTAGATTTAAAACCACATTTGATCATGATGATGGAGGACTTCAAGAAAGACATAAAGAACTCCTTAGCGAAATGCAGGAAAAAACAAGTAAACAAGTAAAAGCCCTTAGAGAGGAAACATAAAAATCCCTGAAAGAAGTACAGGAAAACACAATAAAACAGGTGAAGGAATTGAAAATGGAAATAGAAACAATAAAGAAAGGACAAAGGGAGACAACCCTGGATATAGAAAACCAAAGGAAGAGAAAAGGAGCCGTAGAAACAAGCATCACCAACAGAATACAAGAGATAGAAGAGAGAATCTCAGGAACAGAAGATTCCATAGAAATCATTGACACAACTGTCAAAGATAATGGAAAATGGAAAAAGCTACTGGCCCAAAACATACAGGAAATCCAGAATAGAATGAGAAGATTAAACCTAAGGATAATAGGTATAGAAGAGAGTGAAGACTCCCAGCTCAAAGGACCAGTAAATATCTTCAACAAAATCATAGAAGAAAACTTCCCTAACCCAAAGAAAGAGATGTCCATAAACCTACAAGAAGCCTACAGAACTCCAAATAGATTGGACCAGGAAAAAAAACTCCTCCCATCACATGATAGTGAAAACACCAAATGCACAAAACAAAGAAAGAATATTAAGAGCAGTAGGGGAAAAAGGTCAAGTAACATATAAAGGCAGACCTATCAGGATCACACCAGACTTCTCACCAGAGAATATGAAATCCAGAAGATCCTGGACAGATGTCATACAGACCCTAAGAGAACACAAATGCCAGCCCAGGTACTGTACCCAGCAAAACACTCAATTAACGTAGATGGAGAAACCAAGATATTCCATGACAAAATCAAATTTACATAATATCTTTCTACAAATCTAGCCCTACAAAGGATAATAAATGGTAAAGCCCAACACAAGGAGGCAAGCTACACCTTAGAAAAAGCAAGAAACTAATCGTTTTGCAACAAAACAAAGAGAAGACAAGCACATAAACATAATCTCACCTCCAAATATGAAGATAACAGGAAACAACAATCACTATTCCTTAATATCTCTCAATATCAATGGACTCAATTCCCCAATAAAAAGACACAGATTAACAAACTGGATACATAATGAGGACCCAGCATTTTGCTGCCTACAGGAAACACATCTCAGAGACAAAGACAGACACTACCTCAGAGTAAAAGGCTGGAAAACAGCTTTCCAAGTAAACAGTCTAGAGAAGCAAGCTGAAGTAGACATTCTAATATCGAATAAAATTGATTTTCAAAAGTCATCAAAAAAGATAAGGAAGGATACCTAATATTCATCAAAGGAAAAATTTATCAAAATGAACTCTCAAACATAAATATCTATGCTCCAAATACAAGGGCACCTACATACATAAAAAAAATCTTACTAAAGCTCAAAGCACACATTGTACCTCATACAATAACAGTAGAAGATTTCAAAACCCCACTCTCATCTATGGACAGATCATGGAAACAGAAATTAAACAGAGACATAGACAGACTAAGAGAAGTCATGAACCAAATGGACTTAACAGATATTTATACAAAGTTCTATCCTAAAACAAAAGAATATTCCTTCTCACCACCTCATGGTACTTTCCTCCAAAATTGACTCTTTAATTGGGCACAAAACAGGATTCAATAGATACAGAAAGATAGAAATAATCCCATGAGTCCTGTCAGACCACCATGGGCTAAAGCTGGTCTTCAATAACAAGGGAAGAATGCCCACATATACATGGAAATTGAACAATGCTCTACTCAATGATCAGCTGGTCATGGAAGAAATAAAGAAAGAAATTAAAGACTTCTTAGATTTTGATGAAAATGAAGGTACAACATACCCAAATATGGGACACAATGAAAGCTGTGCTAAGAGGAAAACTCATACCTCTGAGTGTCTGCAGAAAGAAACAGGGGAGAGCATATATCAGCAGCTTGACAGCACACCTAAAAGCTCTAGAATAAAAAGAAGCAAATACACCCAGGACAAGTAGAAGGCAGGAAAAAAACAAACTCAGAGCTGAAATCAACCAAGTAGAAACTAAAAGGACTATACAAATAATCAACAGAACCAAAAGCTGGTTCTTTGAGAAAGTCAACAAGATAGATAGCCAGACTAACCAGAAGACACAGAGGGTGTTCCAAATTAACAAAATCAGAAATGAAAAAGGGAGACATAACAACAGAATCAGAGGAAATTGAAGGAATCAGAAAAAGGACTGAAAGAGCTGAAGGGGCTTGAGACCCCATATGAACAACAATGTCAACCAACCAGACCTTCCAGGCACTAAGCCACTACCTAAAGTCTATACATGGACTGACCCTGGGCTCCAACTGCATAGGTAGCAATGAATAGCCTAGTAAGGGCACCAGCGGAAGGGGAAGCCCTTGGTCCTGCCAAGGTGGACCCCCAGTGAACGGGATTCTTGGGGAGAGGGCGGTAATGGGGGGGGAGGATTGTGAGGGGGAGGGTTTAGAGGGATGTTAGCATGGAAACCGGGAAAGGGAATAACATTTGAAATGTAAATAAGAAATACCCAATTTAATAAAGATGGAAAAAATTAAATTAAAAAAAAAACTTTCCTTCAGAGAGGAACAACTGAATGGGTTTTCCTATTTCTCCCTCCCTCATTCACAGTAAGTCTCCCATTAAACAAGTCAATAAGAGAATTGGTGGTCTTGAGGGGTTCCCTCTGGGAAAATTGATTCCCAGGACATGTGCCCAGATACTAGAATACAAACTGTAGAATCAGTCAGTTCTAGAACATTCCTTGGGTTATCAAACTCTCAACACAGTTAACTTACAAAATAGATGGTTTCTTATAAAATATAAAGCAACTACGTGAGAGTGCCTAATAATAAAAACAGCAGGACATTTATGAGTGACAGAACAGTCTCACCAAACCATACTTACGACAGTAGCTGCCTCTACAGCCCACCTCCTGAGCAGTTGAGCACACAGCCCAGTGCACACGTGTTTCTGACTCATAAGTCAACGGCAGAAAACTTTTGTTGAAATCTATTTTTGAAAAGACAATCTCAAATGCCTCTACCAGGTTAGAGTCTGGTCCTCACAGAAAGTCAACCCTTACTCTGAAAGTCTTCCTCTTTCTAAACTTGAAAGTCATTTTTGGATTTTATTTTCTATCAAGAGTGTTTTTCCTACATGTATGCCTGTGTGCTATGTTGTGGGCATACCTGGTTCCTGCAGAGGCCAGAAGAGGACATTGTATCTCTTAGAACTAGAGTTACTGATGACTGGGAACTGCACCTGGATCTGCTTTAAGAGCAGCTAATACTTTTAAGGACTCACCTACCTCTCCAGACCCTAAATTTTCAAAAACCTGTTTAATAAATATCATTTGCAAAAGAAATTCACAAACATCCAACTGTCTTTTTCTACATTAAGGTCACAAAGGGATTCTGTGAGAGAAATATATCCTTCTTCAGGTGTTCAAGGACATAATCTGTCTCTGCAGGAAAATGCAGAATATTCTCTACACTTAAATTAACATAAATTAATATTTTAAATATGCGCAGTTGAAGTATTTCTGAAAGTATATGACAATCAAGCGAGAGAAGTCTCTTGAATTCTCGTGTTGCAAGTTCATAAATGAAATTTTCAGAGCCAACTTTTCTTCAGTGACCATATAAAATGGTGACGGGGAAGCTAATAAATAGGTGGCTTTTGTCCCTCTGTGATTCATGGGAAACTTCTTTTTTTTTTCTTTTATTGAATATTTTTATTTACATTTCAAATGTTATTCCCTTACCCAGTTTCCAGGACATAAGCCCCCTATCCCATCCCTCTTCCCTTCTTCAATAAGGGTGTTCACCTCCCCAACTACCCCCTTCCCACCCCCCCATATTCCCCTACACTGGGGGTTCCAACCTTGGCAGGACCAAAGACTTCTCCTTCCATTGGTGCCCAACAAGGCCATCCTCTGTTACATATGCAGCTGGAGGAATGGGTCAGTCCATGTGTAGCCTTTGGGTAGTGGTTTAGTCCCTAGAAGCTCTGGTTGGTTGGTTTTGCACAAGCCCCTTCAGCTCTTTCAATCCTTTCTCTAATTCCTCCAGCAGGGATCCTGTTCTTAGTTCAATGGTTTACTGCTAGCATTTGCCTCTGTATTTGACATGCTCTGGCTGAGCCTCTCAGGAAACATCTATATCCAGCTCCTGTCAGCATGCCCTTCTTAGCTTATCTAGTTTTGGTGACTGTATATATATGGGCCACATGTGGAGCAGGCTCTGAATGGTCTCTGTTCCAAACTTTGCCTGAATAACCCCTCCTATGAATATTTTTATTCCCCCTTTTAAGAAGGAGTAAAGCATCTGCACTTTGGCCATCCTTCTTGAGCTTCCTGTGGTCTGTAGATTGCATCTAGGGCAATTGGAGCATTTGGACTAATATTCACTTATCAAGGAGTGCATACCAAGTGTGTTTTTCTGTGATTGGGTTACCTCACTCAGGATGATATTTTCTACTTCCATCCATTTGCCTATGACTTTCATGAAGTCATTTTTTTTGATACCTGAGTAGTACTCCATTGTGTAGATGTACCACATTTTCTGTATCCATTCCTCTGTTGAAGGGGCATCTGGGTTCTTTCCAGCTTCTGGCTATTATAAATAAGGCTGCTATGAACATAGTGGACACATGTCTTTGTTATATGTTGGGGCATCTTTTGGGTATATGCCCAAGAGAGGTATAGCTGGGTCCTCAGGTAGTTCAATGTCCAATTTTCTGAGGAACCTCCAAACTGATTTCCAGAATGGTTGTATCAGTCTGCAATCCCACCAACAATGGAGGAGTGTTCCTCTTTCTCCACATCCTCGCCAGCATTTGCTGTCACCTGAGTTTTTGATCTTAGCCATGAAAGAAAGAGCATAGCAAAAAGTTCCCTGAATGACTTGGGTTGTTTTAAAAATCATATTAAAGACTGTCAGAATTATTGAGAAAAAGAACCTCATCTTACAAACACTGCTTAGGCATCAAAGGGAACTACTTGTCCCGGTGACAGTAAATGTGTTTATTTCTTGAAGTTTTGTACCAGAGATATCCAGAGCAGTGCACAATTTTCAGACTCATTTTTCTCCCCAAATTATATCCTTAACAAGAGCTAAATTATGTTCTAGTGGAACACATTCTGCATTCAATACAGAAATCAATAAAACAATTTAATAATCCTGGCAAAGCACTTACCCACTTGAGTGAATAAACTGCGTGTGCCACGGAAACTGCATTATCTCTACACTCGGATCTCGGAGGACACCTTTGTGGAGCTGGCTCTCCCTGCTTTGATGCGGGTCTCAAGAATCGAATTCAGGTCATCAGACTTGTATTATCTGGGGTTAAGCACTTTTACCCACAGAGCCACCTCACTGGCCTGTGAAATCTTTATCAACTAGAATTTAGCAATAATTTATAAAACAACATCTCCATTTACCCTTTGTTGTATCGATCTCGTTTGTAGGAGTAAATACATAGTTCAGATGTTACTGAAGTGTATGAGACGGGTTTTTCACTATGAATGCCATACAAATGGAAACTGCAGAAAACAACATGACTACTCATAAGGAGACGAAGGCAATAGATGACAAGTTCTCTATACACAGTAAACCACCGCATCCTAGAACATACTTGTACTTTATGTGGAGGGCTTTTCCAAAGTCATTTTCTATCAAGAGTGATAGATAGATTATCAAGAGTGGAAAAGAATATATAAATTGCCATTTTTGTTTTAAAAAGGGCATAGTAACCACTGAACTGAGAATAGGACCCCCGTTGAAGGAATCAGAGAAAGAACTGGAAGAGCTTGAAGGGGCTCGAGACCCCATATGTACAACAATGCCAAGCAACCAGAGCTTCCAGGGACTAAGCCATTACCTATAGACTATACATGAACTGACCCTGGACTCTGACCTCATAGGTAGCAATGGATATCCTAGTAAGAGCACCAGTGGAAGGGGAAGCCCTGGGTCCTGCTAAGACTGAACCCCCAGTGAACTAGACTGGGGGGGGGAGGGGGGCAAGGGGGGGGGGGGGGGGAGGGAAACACCCATAAGGAAGGGGGGGGAGGGGGATGTTTGCCCGGAAACCGGGAAAGGGAATAACACTCGAAATGTATATAAGAAATACTCAAGTTAATAATAATAATAATAATAATAATAATAATAATAAAAGGGCATAGTACCTAGATGTTTCTCCGCACAAAAAAGAACTCAGAAAAAAGAAAGTAGATAGTTAAAATTAACACCATGCTTTAAAAGAAAGAGGGGGAGGAATGAGAAAAGAGACCAGACACAGAATGAGATGTTTAGAATATCTTTTAATATGATTTTTAGGTTTAACATAGGAAATACGTTCAGTCAAAAGCAAATGCATGAATACTGGCGAAAATTAAAAATAGGACAAAATTAGGGAAATGGCCTTAAGCCTGATAAAACTGAGTACAGTTAGGGAGGGTAGTGTGACCATAGATAGAAATGAAGTCACATCTACAACAAGTACATGGAATAGCCATACAGAAAGTATTCGGTAAAATATATGGAATATACTGTTCTTATATAAAGTATGCTGTAGGGGTGAGTGCTCAGTTCTCTTGTATTTAGTGCACACTTATGTAACCCTATTTGTTGAAAGACCTTTGATCTCCTATTACTTTACAGGGCCAAGTTTAACAAAGTTAAGTCTTCATATACAATGAGAACCCACTTTTAGACTTGTATCTTTTTATAATTGCAGTCTACTTTTTACCTTTCAATCAAAACCACATTGATTTAGTATTCTCAGTTTATTAAACTATTGATTTAGTGTAGAATTTCTAAGTTTATTCTTTATCTTCAAAACAATTTTGATGCCCACCAAGACGCTTGCATTTCCACATGTATTTTAAGCTATTGTGTTTTGTATTTGAATTCAAGTATATTTTCCTTAATAGCAAAACATTAAGATTCATGCCCTTTTACACTAAATGCTATTTTCCATCCCTGTATATTTTAAAGCATCATACCGACTATCTTGTAATTATATACATATTTATTCAATATCTTTTTATTTCATTCTTTGAGATTATAGTATAATTATATCATTTTCTCCTTCCACTTTCTCCTTCCAAACACTCTCAGATTCCCGCTCTTTTCTCTTCCAAATTTATGTCCTCTTTTTCTCATTCATTGTGTAGTCCTCATTAACTTCTTAATAAAATAAATGAATAAAGGTTCGTTTAGGGGCTGAAGATTCCCCAGTAGTCAAGGTCTGCTTTTCCAGAAGCCCTGGGTTCAATTCTCAGTGCCTACACGGCGTCTACCTATCCTCGGTCACTCTAATCTGATCGCATTGCCTCTGCAGACACTGCGCGCATGTGATACACAAATATGCATGCAGACAAAACACCGATAGACATGGCATAAAAATAAATAAATCTTTAAAACAATTCCTGGGTTTGTTAAGGAAAGGTCTTATTATGTTACTCCAGTCAGTCTTGACTTCCTTGGCTCAAGAAATCCCCCAGTCAGTCTTGTGACTCTCTGACAGGATCTCAACACTGTGGTATTGACTGACCTTACTCAAATTTCACCCCTACATCCTGCATTCTTTGCCTTTTCTTTTCACAATTTAGATCCAGAACAATAAAATAATCAATGTTGCTATCCATCTCTTAGACTTCTTTAATCTAGAGTAGTTTTTCCATTCATTAATTTTGATACACCAATGGCTTTGAGTATGATGGCTCACATTTTGCATTTGGGGCAAAACTATTACATAGATGGAGCTGATATGAGTGTTCAGTGTGTAAAGTGTTTGCTACACAAGTGTGAGAAGCTGAGGTTGGATCCCCCGCATGCATGTGAGAGCCAGATATGAGATGCCTGGGTCAGCACTGCACTGTGAGCATGCCTGATCTGCCTACAGAATATCAGAGAACACTGTGGCCAAGAGGAGTGAGGACTGTAGAACCATGGGCACCAGGAAGAAGCACAGCAAAGCAGACAAAGATGCTCCCCTAGGACTTTCCCCTGATTTTCCGGTCAGCCCATAGCAAAAGAATGAGTTTTGTTTCTGGGTATATGTTTATTTTCATTCCATTGGAGCTGTTTCTGGACTTCTCTAGAAACTGAAGCCAGAAATATCATCCAGTCAAGATCCATAAAGCTAACTTACTTTTGTGTTTTCTCCCACTTTGTCACTTGCCCTGTTCCATCTCCTAAACCTCAACTAATATTTTTTTCACCTTGACTTTCTTTGCCTTGGTATCAGTTGAAATCTAAACACCATGAACTCTGAACTTGGGCTGCCTACAAGTGACCACAGGTTTGCGATAGAATTGATGCCCCTCAGTTAAGGAATGGGTGGGTAGGATCTGGTAAAAGTGGAATCTGGGACTCTGGACTCCGAAACTAGTTCATTAACTTTCCCCTTGTTCTAAAGAGTCTTCTTAGCCTATCTGCAGGAGGCGTGGGGAAGAGGCTTGGCTGCAACTTGATGATGAGCTGTAAGCAAACAGACAGGAAGAACTTTTTATAATAAATATAATAAGAACTTGTAATAATAAATTTCTATCCTTTTTTTCCAATATAGGGCTGGCATCTGTATCTTTCTTACAAGCACTTATTAGTGACTGAAGAAGTTGCCAACACATTTCAATATTCCAATACCTTTTCTCCTAAGTCCTAAAACTTTATACCAAGGCTGTGTAACAATAGTGTAATCAGCTCATTTCACACATCAACATCCGTCTTCAGCTGAAGCCACCACCTTCCTTTCACTCGTAGCAACACCCACTGTCAAGTACAAAAGTCTCTGTTAGGACTTTAAGTTGTGACTGATAGGTGGAAGGAACTCAAAATAGTTCAAGCCATACTGGAAAGTCCGGCATTATTGGTATGGTAGCTAGAATAGAAATGGTTCTCATAGGTTTATATATTTGAATGCTTGGCCATTACGGAGTGGCACTACTTGAGAGGGATCAGGAGGTGTGGCCTTGTTGGAGGTAAAGTGTGTCACAGGAAGTGAGCTTTGATTTTCAAAGGCCTAAGCCAGGCCCAGTGGCTCTTTTTTTCTTTCTGCCTACAGATCCAGATGTAGAACTCTTAGCTCCTTCTCTGGCATCATACCTGCCTATGTGCAACACTTCCTGCCATGCTTCCTGTCATTCTAACAATGGACTAAACCTCTGAAACTGTAAACAGGGCCCAATTAAATGCTTTCCTTATAAGAGTTGCTGTGGTCAAGGTGTCTCTTCAGCAATAGAACACTAAGACAACTGATTTGAGCCCAGAAAGTTGAGCCCCAAAAGCCATCAACTTTGTGTCTTGTCTCTGCTTTTCCATAGCACAACTTCCTGCTGTGGATCAAACAAGGCAGCTATCAACAGCTTAGAATTCACAAATACACAAACAGCTTCTTGTCTATAGAACAATAGTAAAATATCTCCCCCTCTCTCTCTCCCTCCCCCCCGCCACATCTGTGTGTGTGTGTGTGTGTGTGTGTGTGTGTGTGTGTGTGTGTGTGTGCGTGCACGTGTGTGTGATGTGGATGCATGTGTCTGTGGACATAGCTTGGTATCATGGGACTCGTGCAGCAGTCAGAGGATAATATTGAAGGTTGGTCTTTGCCTTCCATCTTGTTTGAGACAAGGTCTCTCTTTTATTTTTTCCTACTGCACACCCAAGGTGAGCTGGCCCTCAAGCTTCTAGGAATCTTCTCATCTCTGCCTGCCATCTTGCTTTTGGAAGTACTGGCTTTACACGGTTTCTAGAGCTTTGAGTTCAGGTCCTCACACTAGGATGGCAAGCACTTTACCCAAGATTCACCTCCTCAGCTCCCTATATCAATATCTTAATACTTAGGACAACCTACTTTCAACTATAATTCAGCCAGAATCCTCCTGATTCCTTGGGGTGCTTCTTAGTAATTTCCCATCCACTGATCATGTACTGTATTCTTTGAATATAAATTTCTACCTGACCTTTTTCAGGGAGTTAAAATGGATTTGTTGTTCCTCTCTTCTTCAAAATCACATTTGAGTAGCCTGTTTGGATAGTCTTCTTTATCATTTTTGTCATAGAGTGTTGTTTTTAAATCTTTAACACTATGTGCTCAGCAATGTGCTTTATTTTAGGAAAGGTCTCCACTAAGGATTCAGCTTCCATCAAATACCAAGAGTTCAATCTGCATACTCTGAAAACAACTGAATATTATGCAATTAGCATAGAGGACTATTTCAGTGGATTAAAGGGTGAGCTGCACAATGAGACCTTAATTATAGGGAGAGGTCCTGCCTGTAGATATTTGTAGAACATTTCTTTTGACCAAATGCAGAATATTTATGTGGCATTTACATAAATTGACTTTCTACAATGAAATGGTGCCGGAAAAGTTTGTTTTCCTAAACCAAGAGGAAGTATTCTTGATGCCCATTATTTCACAATTAAATCGCTGATTTTCTGTAGTCAACCAAAATAAATGCTGCTCTTGTCACCTGTGTGCTTAAATGGCGCTATGACTGATGGGAGTTATTTCTCACCCAGAAGCTATTCCATTTGTGCCATTGCTGCACCACTCTCTCTCTCCCGAACTTTGAAACAAAGAATTTCTTGCTTGTGAGATAAAAGGGAACGCCATGAACTCAGATTGTTCCATCTTTCCTGTATTTCATGACTTGATGCCTGCTTCAGTATGTTTGAGAATTTCTCAAAAGTTGGAGACTACCATGTCCCATCTGTCTTAGATTCCCCCTGCCAACTCCATAGGAATCTAGTATTGTCTCAAGGGCCATCGGAAGTCAACTCAGAGTAGCTCATGAGCACCACTGAGGCACAAACTGGGATGCTGTTCTGCTACTTTCTGTAGGTCTAAGTGCTACTTGAACAGACTAAGAAGCTCACTGCCATGTGTCAGTGTGTAGCTGATGCCTCATCCCTCAGAATAAGTTTGCACAGTCAAACATACAATCTACCATACAATGTCTTATTTGAATGCTATGTGAAATAAATCTAATGTTTATGTATATAATATGTATATATATATTAGAAATGTGCATTTCTATCAAACATTTAATTAGAGTGTAATTCATATTTATAACTACCTTGCCCTACTATTCTATATGTATCTTAAAAACAAAGAGTTCTCATTGATTCATGTGATGATTATCAGGCTTCAAAAGTTTATGGACAAGGTCTCACTGAGAATTCCTCCTCCTCAGATATCTAAGTCCTGGCTCTGCAAAGCTATTAACTTCTAAAATTGATCACTAGAGTTATTTTCTTTTATACCCTAGGCCTCAGAAATAAACCTATTTTCTATGATAACTAACTCTATTCTCTGGTTTCAATGTATCCTCCATGACCCAAATATCAGGCATGCAAACTTAGTGGTCAGTATGATATTTTATTGTAAAATGGGGCCTCTATTAGATAACTATCTCTTCCCTTTTAGAACTACCTTAATAGCTCTATTAAAAAAGTGTTATACAGTCATTGGATTCTTTGCCCTCTTGCTTATATACTGCAGGTTCCTCCCCTCCAGTATATAAAGCATCAAGATGCTATCTTAGAAACAAAGAATAGGCCTCATCAGATGGTCACGGCTGCCAGAACTTGGATCTAGAACTCTGGGGAAATGATTTTCTGTTCTTTATGTGTTACCTGACCTCAGGTATTTTGCTGTAATAATGTAATGGACTGAGAAGCATTGACTATCAGTAATCCAATCTATCTATATTTTTAGGTCCTTGATGTCGGATTGATAATCCTTAAAAACCAAATCACTTCAATTTAACCAGTATGTTTTCTCTGTCTAATTTCTACTCTGAAGAACAGAAAGGGATTGAAATAACACAGGTGATGCTTGATGCTTTAGAAGGGGGACTGACTAAGCTTCTCATTTGAAAAACTTAACTGCGCACTTTACTTCCAAGTTACATTGACTTCCATATCTAGTTCTCCAGTTAAGAAATGGGTCCAAACTTCCAATACCAGGCAGGCATTTCCTGATCCTGTTACCCTTACATGGAAATAGATACCGTACCCTTTGAGTTTCACACTCATGAAAATGACACTACAAAGTTTTCTTGTGTGTATGGCTAACAATAGAAATAGACATAACTGAACAATTTAAGATATTCTCATTTCTTTTAGTCCATATCCTTGATAAGAGGAAATGGACACATGACAACAAGACCACACACCTGGCTATCACCAGTACTATAGGCTAATTGGCACTGTGAAATTTCCTATAACCATGCAGTTTACTGAGGATGATAGTTTCAGATGTCAACTTGACATGATTTAGACTCGCCTGGGAGGCTGCATGGATAGATACTATCTAGGTCAGGTTAGCCTATCGTACATCTTTGGGGCATTGTCTACATCAGTTGAGTTGGGAAGACAGGCCACAATGGATACACCATTCCTTGTTCATTGGTCTTGGACTAAATGAATAGAAAAGATGAGCTTAAGTCCTATTTATATGTATATTCATGTGCTCTCCCTCTCCATCTCCCTCTCCCCCCCTCTCTTGAACTGTGAGTTCTTGACTATGAATGCAATGTACTGCTTCATGTTTCTTCCTCATTTCCCCAACAATAATAGACTATAACTTGAAATTGGGAGGTAAAACATCCCTTTCTCCCCAAGTTGCTTTTCATTGGATAATTTTTTTTAATCACAGCAATAGAAATCAAAATTAGAAGACTGAGCATTTTTGGAAGGGAGAAACGCAATTAATTCTCTTTACAGTGATATGGTAACGCAGTGTCCAACATTGATGCCTTCTAGAAAACATCTCTCTAGCACTCTAAACACACGTTTCTGACATCCGTTGGTGTGTAGTTTCTTTTGACCAAGAGATTTGTGGCAGTTTTGGAGACTGGGTCATTTGCTACAGCACACACTGATTTGAAAAACTCAGTCTTATTGTTGTCTCAACCATGCCTACTGAACAATTTGCAAATTAAATCTATGAGGAATCCCTACAAATCCCTACAAAAACACAGTAAGATAAAAAGAATCAGCTTTGACATTTTAATAGTATTTCTGTAATATTCCTTCCTTCTCGCTTGTAAACTCATTATTCTTTGTGGTAAGACTTTGTTGCTTTTTCAAGGAAAGAATTAAAATGCTTTCAAATCACTACTTGTATTTCAAAAGAAAAAGAATATATCTCTGACAAACCACACCATCTCATTCTTCCTCCATTCCCATCTGCCAGTGGATGAGCATTTTGATCAAGTATTGTACTGTGTGTGTATATTACTACTTCAAACACTGAAAAAGTAGACATCCCTAGACTAGAATATGCCATTAAGCAAGATATATAGATGGAGATGTATATATCTTAAAAGAAGAGAAGAGGATAAGAAGAAAGTCACAGAGCTATGAAAATTCAGAGAAGAACAAGGGACATTCAACTAAGGAAAATCAGAAGCACAAGTAACATTTGCACTTACATTCGATGTGTGACATCATGTGGCTACTTGAGTGCATGCTAATTATACCTACATACGTTATACTTTAATGAGTCCAGACCTGAGAAGTACTGTCCCTAGGGTTGGGGAGATGGCTCAGTGGGTAAAATGTTCTCCCACTTCCCATTTCCCAAAGTCTGCAAAGCTCACTATATTACTGCTTTGTTTTGTTATGGAATTTACAATTTATATCAGTGCAAAAACAAAAACAAAACAAAAATTGTAGCAATCTCATTGGTCTTTATTTGATCTGTTCTATCTACTATAACAAAATGCCACGAATTGGATGGGTTATGAATAAAACAATTTATGTTCTCAAGGTGTGATTATCCAAGATCAAAATGTCTGCAAGTTTGGTGCCTGTTGAGGCCCCTTTTCTTGTTCAGAGATGGCTTCTTCTTGGCTCATCCAGACCTTGTGCCTATTTAATAAGGTCACTAACATCACTTTTGAAACTGCGGTCTTCACAATCTTACCTTCTAAGGGCCACCTCCCAACCCTGACAAGTTAGAGTCACAGCGTGAATGGAAGAGGGGTTCAGTATCTTCCCTCAATGATTATGATTTTCAGATGTCACTCAACTTTCTGCCTCAGACTATTTTTTTTTCTGATAAATTAAACACAAAAGTTAAATAGCACTCTTTCTGATAAGTTAAACAGAACAATGCTGGCAGTGTGTGTGTGACTTACATGCTCGTTTTGTGGTTTCACGTCACATTTTGCTTTCTCTTTAGCTAAAATGAGCCTTTCATCCTTATCTTTAACTTGCCCCTACTGGTGGTGTGGCACAAAGAGAAAGAAGGAAACGCCAGAAAATCTGAGTTGCAAACTCAGGCTTCCATTTGAAAGAGCTGTAGAAGGAGATCTGAATCAAAACCCTGCAAATTTATGCTAATTGTATCCAGTTCCATGAGTTCCATCCCATTGAGTGGGAGCCAGGCCACCTGATTGCTTCTCCTTTTGGTAAGAACATCTCAGATGAACCAGCTGTCATGGACATGGTTCAGAAAATTGGCCCTAAACAGAAACCTGGGCCATCTGTGTTTGCCGTTCTAGTCACAGGATGCCCTTCCAAATCACATTTTTCTATCAGGAACTTCACAGCCAGGGCCTCTACTACTGGAGCACTGGAGGATATTAGTCATCACCATCCCTTGCACTCCCTTGGGGTGGGAGTGATGAGATTTTTAGCAAAGAGAACTCTGGAGTAAAGTGGATAACAAAGATGACTTGGAACGTCCAACACCAGCAAGCGTCCTTCTCCTCTGCCTTTGCTTTGTCAGACTCTGGCTGACAAGAAGTTGGCTGTGAGATTATGTGAAAGCACCTTGTGTGCACTGAGCAACATTCTTTGCAGACTTACTTTTGTGGTGAGAAAAGTTGTTTACATTATGAAAGAAACACAAGGAGGTCCACGGTCTGATCTTTCAAGTAACTTGACCACATAGGCACAGAAGGTGAGTGTGGTTGGTTGAAAGTTTAGACACAGACCCTCTGACTGCACAGCTGGTGAGGTTACATTGGCTTACACCTTCTCAAACCTTAACAAAAAGAGGTTTTTTATTTTTGTCTTCTCGGTTTATAGATGCCATCTTGGGGGAGTATCTGCGAATCTGAGAAGGCAGTAGATCACATAACAGTGCATTTGTGATCTACCAGGCATGGGTACCAGGAATATTGCTTGGATCCTCTGCAAGAACAGCAAATATTCTTAAATGCTCATCTGTCTCTCCAGCACAAATTCTGATACTTTTTTGCTCTATGCTTCTGTTCTTGAAAAGCTGAGCTTAGATTATGATTTATTTGTCTCTACTTGATCTTTGGAGATTTTTGTGACTCCAGAGAAAGGTGAAATGATGAATTTGATGAGGCTGAATAGCAATGAGGTTTCCAGAAATTTATGTGTGGCACACAGATAAGCATAAGGTTTGTAGAGATGATATCAGAGACTATGAAATATGTAGTATCAAACCGGGCCAAAAACTACATACTTGACACATGAGAGAAAATGCTGAGAACACAAAGAGAAAGAACTGGAAACACTAATTGTTATAGGCAATCTTTTCAAAAGGATTTTGTTAAGGTATTTTTTTCTTCAGGGCCATGTGAAGTAAGTAGATTCCAGAAGCATTGCAAATATATCAAATACGTTGATGTGAAATATAGGCATAGCATCTATGTATAAATTTGTTTCTGACATACATATTATCCATGGATAAGGACCCTCAGATTTTAGTGATTGTGAAAGCTATAGAAGGTCATAATTAAGAAGTAAAAAGACACAGGGATCAAGACAAGGAAGGGACAACAGGAGAGTTAAGAGATGTGAATAAGTTGGAGCATGAGAGACGATTCAGAAGATGCAAGCTCAGCTCCCAGCACCCACATGGCACCACACGACTGCCTATAGCTCCTCTTCTAGGAGGTTCAGCACCATCTTCTGTCCTCTATGGGCATTGGCATTGCCCGTGGTGTGATATAGACATGCAAAACACTCGTACACATCCAACAAATCTAACCTTTTATTAAAAACATAAATACATCTTTAATGATGGGTTGTAATAAATAATTTTTTATAGCAGACTAGATGAAGAAACCTAGATAGCAGTTCTAAGAGGTGGTTAGGCAATGCATATGGAGAAAACTATCATCATCGTGCGTGTAAGAATGGCGATTAAATAATAGAGCACACGAAAGAGGAAATACTCAGCAAGTGAATTGTTGACACATCTGTGTTGCACAAAAGATGAAGGTGTCAGGTCTTTCCAGTTCAAGCCATCTCCATTTAATCCTGAAGTATATTTTAAAGATTGAAAAGGTTCAGTAGGCAAAACAAAACAAAACAAGACATGGGCTGCTGCAGACCACCCAGGGGAGTGTGTCAGCAGAGGGACCAAGCTTGGATTTCAGGTAGAGAACAGATTCGGCGTGACAGACAGACACAAACTCGAGGTGTGTGCTGTTGCAAAAAGCTTTACTTCTTGGCATAGATTTAAGCAGTTAGAACAGGTGCATCATAATTGGCAGTCGTCCAGCTCTTATCACCCCACCAATGTCCCTTGTAGAGAGGAAAGCTAAACATTCAGTCTAGGAAACAGTTCTCAACTGCAAACAATAGTTTAAAAAACTGCAGTTATACTGCCAGATTTGTGGGCACCAGGTATGTATTCATCATTTATCTTTGTCATAATAAAATTTAAACTCTATATTTATGGCCCCTCAGATTAGTAAGAAAACTTTTGTAACCATAGTTCACTCTTGATAAGTTTGTTCAACTTGTTGGAACTTGTCTATGCTCTTTCTAAAAGAATCATTACTGTTTTGAATCATGCTAAAGAAAACTTATCCAAAAGGGGGGAAAGGCTTTTCTGGAACAGACATGTTCTTAGTAGCTGCAATTAATTTCTCTCCTCTTTTCTGGGAACTAATGGGTGCAGCAGTTGAATTCATCGCAGCCATTGAGTTCATCAGGATCATGATGGTGTGAGACGTTTCCGTCTCTGAACTTTCAGTTCCTGAGACATCTAAAGGTTCATGACCATTTTCCCACACTGCTATATTCTTAAAATCAGATATTGTTGACAGGCTTAAAATTGCTAAAGTCACCAAGGCTAAAACACAGAAGGCACCTCCACTGCAAGCATAGACCCCAGTCATCATCTATTTATAGGGAGACTGCCAGGACCTCCAGGAGGCCAAGCCATTCCAGGCACAGGCCTCTGTTCTGGATAGAAACGAAGCACAAGAGCCTCGTGTCACACAGACTCTACTGGAGTGGGTGTGGCAATGGGCGAGGCGGGGGCAGGCAGAAAGCAGCTGGGTGTGAGGTGCACAATTTTAATCCTAGCATCTAGGAGGTAGAGTCAGGTGGATCTCTGAGTTCTGAGCCAACCTGGTCTACAGAGTAAGTCTTAGGATAGCAGGAGTTACACAGAGAAACCATGTCTCAGAAAGAAAGAAAGAAAGAAAGAAAGAAAGAAAGAAAGAAAGAAAGAAAGAAAGAAAGAAAGGAAGGAAGGAAGGAAGGAAAGAAGAAAGAAAGAAAGAAAGAAAGAAAGAAAGAAAGAAAGAAAGAAAGAAAGAAAGAAAGAAAGGAAGGAAGGAAGGAAGGAAGGAAGGAAGGAAGGAAGGAAGGAAGGAAGAAAGAGGGAGGGCAGAGGAAGAGGAAGAGGGGAGGGGAGGAGAAAAAAGGGAGAGAAGAGAAGAAAGGAGAAATGAGGAGAGGAGAGAATAAATGATTTGAGAATTTAAAGTGCAAGGTAAGGATGATGAACTGTCCTTGAACAGATTTCTGTGTGCATGCAGAGACACCTCAGACTCTCCTGTGCTTGCTAGAATAACATGTTTTCATAACCAAGCATCAGGGTCAAGATGAACTATAATGAGGGTCTGATTCCTCAGAAAAACTGAGGATGCTAACGTCATTGAAAGGGTCACAAGGAAACATGCAAATAACATGCACCAGCCTTGTGAAATATGTTTAGTCAGTATTTAAAAAGCAGGACAATTAGCTACTACTTACCTAAAAGTGAGGTGTAAGGAGATAGGAACTGCTATCATAGTATTTGTCCTCTGAACGTGACACAATAAGATTCTTTTGAAGCTGGCAAGGTGGAGCTTCAATGCACAAGCTGGAAGCTGGAAAACTGAGCTGCTTCTCTGGAACACATGTAAAGGTGAAATAACAGAATTCTTCATGTTGTTGTCTGACCATTGCACACACACACACACATACACACACACACACACACACACACACACACACACACATTTTAAAACTTGTAAGGAACAGTTCACTATTTTTTACTATCTCATAAGTATCACTTTTAATTATCAATATGATATGAGATTTGATTTTTCCAACTACTGTTGTCCTTTTTCTCCTTGAAGGCATTAGTCGAGGAAATGTGTAATTTCATGTTTGAAGGGTTGAGTCCCTTTGGCAATACATCAATGATGACAGAACTTTGCCTGTGGTGACTGTGTGAAATGCAGCCTTCCCACATTTCCACAAATGCAACCTTTAGTGACCTTTGGAATTTGGAAACTGCATGAATCACCATTGTAGGGAAATTGGACTAAGACATCTAGACAGCTATTTGCCAGAGGATTAACTACATACAAGGTAGGTCACATATGATCGGTAAAAGTATGTGTAAAGCCACTTTATTATCAAGCTAAGAAACTTTTCTATGATTCGTTATCTATGGTAAGCATTGATGTTATCACAAACTCTACTTAGAAAAAAAACCAAGCAAACAACAACAACAAAAAACCTTCAAGAGCATGACTAATTTGATGTTGTCAGCATTAAAAATAAAGTTCATTTGTCTATTGTGCCTTTGTTAAATCTGAATGAAGGTTCATGTGATATATAAAACTCACCCCTGGAAGAACACTTCAAGGTTAACTTCCCAAAATTGCTATTAATAATTATAGATATATTTTCTAAAAAAAAAATACACCTATGAATTTACAAGAAGCTACAGGGATTGCTTGAGCTTGCATGAGAAATAGCATTTAATTTGAATTACACAGGACTAGTTGGAGCTTAGCTTTAGGGAAATGATTTCTAAAGAAAATAATTATTTTACTGTACATTTTTATCTTTACAGCAGGATAGTATTTATTACTCCATCATAGGATATTAATAAAATTTTCCCAAATGATTGATAAATCTACCAGTATTAGGTGCAATCTCTAACAGCCAGTTCAGAAATTTTATATATTTTCCCCTGCATGTAAAGTACATCCCACAAAGTCCATCTCCAACATACCTTGCAGTAGTGGTTTGAATAAGAATGGACCCCATAGGCTCATATGTTTCAATGTTTGATCTCCAGTTAGTGCAATTGTTTGGGGGGGATTAGGAGGTATAGACTTGTTAGAGTGGGTGTGGTCTTGTTAAGGGAAGTGTGTCACTGCGAGTGGACTTAGAGACTTCAAAAGCCCACACCAGGCTCAGTGCCTCTGCCTGCTGTGCTTCAGGACCTCAGTTACTTCTCCAGCTTCGTACCTGCCTGTCAGCTGCTGTGCTCCTCACCATGATGATGATGAACTAATCCTCTGCAGCTCTAAGCCCCCAAATAAATGGTTTCTTCTGTAGTCTGCCTTGCTCATGGCATCTCTTCTGAGCAATAGAAGTGACTATGGTACTTGGTGAAGGCTCGGCTAATTTCAAAGAGTCTTTATCATCCTCGCGGGCTCTCACTCCCAGGCTTCAGGCATGTGCCTAAACAAGTCCCTACTGTACTGGGTTTATAGGATTGTGAAGTTAGGATGTATGCCAGAATCCCCAAACACTTACAAGATAGGCAATCCTAAGTCCTTGTGTGTGATAATATGTTTTCCTTCCATTCCCAGGTATGTCAGTGAACTCAGGCATAGCACATGCTCAGTATTTTGAAATAATTCAAAATGTGCCAGACTAATTCTAAGTGATTTTCATTACTAATGAAGTCTATATCTTAAAAAATTTAGATTTAGAAAACTTAATTTATTGAATTATTTATCAAATAGAATATGGAGACTGTTGTAACAGTATGTTGTTTTGTTTTCAACACTTTATTTATTGTGTGTGTGTGTGTGTGTGTGTGTGTGTGCGCGCGCACGCACGTGCGCGCGAGCGCACTCTTATGTCTGTGCACCTGTTCCTGCGTGGTCAGAAATCAGTTTTTAAAAGTCGGTTCTCTCCTTCTACCATGTGGATTACAAGTATTAAATTGAGTTCATCAGACTTGGCAACAAGCACCTTTATCTAGAGACCAATTTTCTTGGCCCTCTGATTTTATTTTTAAGTTGGTCTCATGTAGCCCAGGTTCATGCTGGCCTCAAATTTACTATGTAGCTGATGATGGTCTTGAGCTTCTATTATTTGCAGAAAAAAATTTAATCCAGCAGCATGGCTGCTCTGATCACATCCAAAGACCTATTAGGTTTGTATAATATGGCTGGAATGTAGACATGCTTTTAGTAGACAGTTTTAATTTCTCTGGCTGGAATCTTTTAGTAGACACCTTTAATTCCAAACAATGACATCTAACTGAGGGGCAGACAAAGTGATGAATCAGAAAAAGATTTTACAGAATGAGTCAGAACTAAGATATGCTCAACTCCTATGAGAAAAGCTATTCAAGAGCCGTGCAGTGTAGTTGAGGAGAAGTGAGTCACTTGAAAGTCAGTGCAGTAGAGTTGAGTTTATTCATGAATTCATACAGTTCAGTGCAGGTAAGCAGAGGTAGTTGAAGCCAGAGAATAACGTGGGGCCAGAAGACTAAAACAGATTGGCAGAGTTAGTTTGAAGATGAGAAGAGCAATTCAGTGAGAAGCCAAGAGAAGCCAGATTTAATCAGTCAGCTTGAAGAGACTTTTGAGCCAGAATAGGTGCGTTGAACCAGCTAGCCAGAGTTCAGAAAGAACTTGAAAAGTTGAGCTTCTTCAGCAGTAAGCTTCCAAGATGACAATTACGTCAAACAAATAAAAGTTACTTTTACACATATTTATGTCTCTATCTCTCTGCATCTAGGATTCAGATAAAGACCAGTATCCTTCATTTATCAAGTGCTTAGGATCAAACCCAGAGCTTTATGCATCCACAAAGCTATGTTCCCAGCCCAATAAAGTACATTTTGATCATTACATTATTACTGAACTGTAAGTCTAGTGAAAGTCATATGTTCAAAGAAAAAGCCACAGAAAAGCTTCTAATAAGTCTCAGGTTCCAGAGCTCTGCCTTCTAATACACTGCCCAAAAGTCATAGGAAGACAATAGATACACTACTGGTGTCTTTAGCATTCATAACATTTTTGTTGCAATTGATCGACACAGACATTTCAAACTGCCTTGTTTTAATTACATAAGTAAAAAACAAATTATTGCATAGACTGCTATGGGGTATAGAAAAAATTAAAGGAATCATTCCATATAGTGAAGTGTAGACTATAGCATTATACCTGTTTTTACTGTTCTTTGGCTGACCCTTGCTTGGGACACATTTTATTGTTACTGTGTTAGTATTCATAAGACTGTCACTTGCTATCTCTCCCATGTGCTGCTTGCCTAAGTACCATACACAGTATTCCATTGACCATTTTTTTAAAAGCTGATGTCCAAACTGTAAACCAAGAAAAACATTGTGTTCCTGGTACTCCAAATTGTCTATAGGTGCATGGAATAAATTATGTTATTATCACAAACATTTTTATAAAAATTTCATCCCAGATACTAAAAAAATTCAATTATTTTCAACTTATTATTTCATTCTGACCAGATGTAGGAAAGCAAAAAAAGCAATTTTCTTACCTAAGTTCAGATACTCCCACAAGACCCATTTCTTCAGCGTTTCCCAAATTACTCCCTTAAACCTGTCAGGAACAGTAATAAAGACAAAATTAGTGAACAAATAGTAACCAGCACTGTGGTACGACAAAACACTTTCTGCTCTCAGATATTTCCTTATTAAACCAGTTGTCCTGTCTGTGGAATATCAGCAGAGGCCATGCATCTGTGCCAATATCTTTCTTATACCTCTTGATGACTCAGAAAACACTCAAATTTTACAGTACCTACAGCCAAGTTAGTAATAATCCTTGAGATCAATTTAGAATATGTATTTAACCTGCTCTCCTACTATGTGCTCCATCTGTTTCATTTTAATCTGCCCTATGAAATCAACATAAACAACCTAATATGCTTTGGATCTCCTATGTAATCAGCTTTTACAGCCTAAGTTAAATGAATAGTTTAATCTTTATTTATTTATTCTTCCATGGCTCTAACCCAAAATAAAGTTTGTTTGTGTGTGTGTGTGTGTGTGTGTGTGTGTGTGTGTGTGTGTGTGTAATCCATTATGAAATAGCCAACTGGTTGAAAAAAAAATCTTAAAATAAATGTCTTATAAGTGCAAGAAACAACATACAGATATAAGTTGATAGCATCTTTGTGCAGTGTAGTGTGCTTTTCTGAGTCAATTAGGGACAAACAACAGGAGCAGATACACACAACAGACAGACAGCAGACAAACCAGCCAATGGCCACAAAATAAAGACATACGGAAGACAGAGAGAGAAGTGTAGAATTTAAATCTAGATTCACTTTTAGACAAATTACTCCAAGAGGAAGTCTCTTTTTCATTCCTTAATGTAACATTGGTACATAAATCTATTTAGAAAGAAGGTGGAGACATGACCTCAGTGTGTAAATTAATTATATATCAGGAGCACAATATAATTTATAATCAGGACCTTGGAAACAATAAAGACTCCTTCATAGGGATTTCCAATATGGTACTAGAGCAAATATAGCAAAATTATGTAAAGAAAAGGTATATACCTCATTCTGTTCCCCTTCTACTAAGAAATTTCTGTATTATTCATGATATATATGTGTGTATATATATATATATACACATATATATCTGTAAAGGAATATTGGTTAAAAAAGAGAGGAAGGAAAGAAGGAAGGAAGGAAGGAAGGAAGGAAGGAAGGAAGAAAGAAAGAAAGAAAGAAAGAAAGAAAGAAAGAAAGAAAGAGCTAAAAACAGGAAAAATCCCATCACCTTACTAGATTATAGTCTTTTTGTTAGGTTATGTGTGGATTGAATATACTTGGCCCATGGGAAGTAGCATGATTAGGAGGTATGGCCTTGTTGCATTAGGTGTGTCTTTGTTGAAGGAAGAGTGTCACTGTGTAGGCAGGCTTTGAGGGCTCCTAGTACTCAAGCTCTGCCCAGAATGGACGACAGAACACCCTCCTGGCTATCTTCAGATCAAGATATGATCTGAAGCATCATGCCTGCCTGCCATGCTTCCTACCATGATGCTAATGGACTGAAGCTCTGAACCTGTAAGTTACCCCCAGTTAAATGCTGTCCTTGATCAGAGTTGCCTTGGTCATGGTGTCTCTCTATAGCAATGAAACACTAAGACAGGTTAAAACTCTAAACCATAACACTAGTTGGAAAACTGGTACCTAGAACGAATGGACTAGTTAATTTTGGAGTACCCAATGTGTTGTTTAACACATCTCAGAAAAGAAGATTATAAAATATAATTCAATTGCCATTGATCAAATCATATTTACAGCTTATACTCTGAAAGCCAGAGTAGCTATATCCCCATTAAAACTCTCTTTGTTTCTTCTGCTGACAAATAGAAATCTACAGGACATGCCAACACACCTAGCCCCAGGAGAGTATCCCTCAAAGACAGGATGCTAGAGAAGGAAGTGGAGTCAGCCAAAGGGCACCTGCTAAATGAAGGAAGGCAGAGCCAGGCAGTGGCAGAGGGCAACACAATGCCTATTTTGGTCCAGTAAGTGTTGACTGAGGAAGAGGAGGATTTACATTGCTGTAATTACACCTCTCTGAAAAAGGCTAAAGATTTCTAGGTCACCTCTTACTGAGCTTTTTCAAAGTGACTTTCAGATGTCACATAGCTATATAATTTATCTTTTGGCTGAAGTTAATCAAATAAAATAGGAGGTCTTTGAGGACCAAGCTGACCCTGACCTGGCTCTATTCATTCTCCATGGCATGTTCAAAATGAGGAAACTATTTCAGTCTTCAGCTGTCTTAAAAATAACAGAAGGAACACTTCATCAGAACCTATACATTAGGTGGGAGAGAAATAACCATTCTCAAATGCCTTTTCTTTCTTTCAGTTGATTATACTCATTATGGTCTGACGTTAGACTTTCAAGCTGGCCAACACTATCGAGACAAGAAAGGAAGGACTACACTGACTGCTCACAAACACCACCGTCTTACTGGGAGAGGTGAAATCAACACAGTTAGAATCTGGCAGTAGGTTGGCCAGCTCTAATCCGAGTATCATAGGAAAGATGGTCCCTGGTGATAAGGCAGAGAAATAACAGCCCCACGTGACTACAGAAGCTCAGGATTGCTGAGAAGTCATCCTGTGTGAGCAGAGAGGGATAATGTCAAAAAAAAGTCTTCCCTTTTTTCTTTTTTTCTATTATTTATGCACAAATAATAACCCATTCTGAAAGTGCTGAGTTTAAGGTAAGTTTCATATTAGGAGGTTGGAGAGATGGCTCAGTTGGTAAAGTACTCCTATGTAAGCGCAAGGACCTGAGTTCAATCCCCCAAAAAGGTGGCATGGTGCTTATCTAGCCTAGTTCTAATTGGTGAGTTCCAGGCCAGTCAGAGACTACTCTCAAAAACAAACAAACACACAAAGAAACAAAACAATGAATGAGGTCTGAGATATGATTACATCTGATCTACACACACACACACACACACACACACACACACACACACTTATACTACACACTGACACACATATAAAATCAATGTAATGGTGGGCTTGTCCACCCACGCCCATTTTCCCCAAATTGATGATTCTGAGACTTAATTAATTATGAACAAAAGCGTAGGCCTAACTCCATTTTCATTCCCAGTAACTAGCAGCTTAATTAATGTGGTTACTCTAGTCTAAGTCCTGCCGTATCAAATCTCTGCAGAGCTAGGCCCATCCTCTCCTACTGAGGCCAGACGAGCCAGCACAGTTAGGGGAACGGAGTGCACAGACACTCAACAGCTTATGGGACAGCCCTCAAATTCCATTTTCAACTTAGGCTAACAGCTCGCTCTTTTTTATGTAGCTCCTCAGTCTCTTCTGAAGTGGGAAGCTGCCATTTCTGTTTCCTGGGAAGTTCCTCACTATACTTGACTTGGGTTTACTGGAAACTATATTTCAAAATTTTAGCCCTTTGGTTGCATTCTCTTGCTAATGGGTAAATGCACCATGCAGCATTTACCCCATAATCCACTGCATATGAAATGAGTTATATTTTTTCTGAAGAACATTAGAAAACATAGCTAGTATGTCAAGGGCTGTGTACTACAAAGGCTGTGATGGGGGCATTGTGGAACCTGCTTTTCAAAACCACTTCTTCCAAGGTTTCTTTGGGTTTTTTGTTTGGTTGGTTTTGGTTTTGGGTTTTTGTTTGTTTGTTTGTTTGTTTGTTTGTTTGTTTTATGGGAGGTTTTTTTGTTTTTTTTACATGAGACCAACAATTTTAAGGAATGAAAATTTTGAAAATTTTGGATTCTGAAAATTATTACTTAAGAAAAAAATTTCATGGACTGAGGAGATGCCTTTGTGGATAACACACTTGCCCTTCAAGCTCGAGAACCAAAGTTCCTCAAAAACAACAGGAAAAGCCAGGCATGGGTGATAGCTGCCTATTATCCCATACACTCTGCTTTGCCCCTGTTCCACTCTGCCATGACAGGACAGGACATGACAGGACAGGACAAGCCACATCCCACTCCGTACTCAAGAAGAGAAGCAGGGCATCCTCCACAACATAGACTAGCTGGGATCTGCTAGTGCTGTGTTCAGAAACTGACTTTACCTTAACTGATGAGGAGGAGAGTGACCCAGGAAAATAAAATGATCATAAACCTCAGGCATGCACACACATGTCTAATACGTACAAACACGCACAAATACACACATAAAAGGAAACTTTCATATGCACTTATTGTGACTGTGTTCTGTATAAACTCACATTGTAAAGCTTAAAGAATATAGGGAACCTAAAATAATAATGAGCATTCGATTTAAAATAAACGAAGATACAACATTATTCCCTACCTTCCAGGTTGCAATACATTTCTAGGTTTTATACCATCCGAAGTGTTGTGCATATAATAAATTGTAAGTTTTGCAAAAGGAATTTGAAAAATAAGTTTTGCAGAGAAAGCTGTGCTGTGTTCATATATTATGGAAATAGCAACTGTGTTAGAGCCAACAGTAGTTAAAGCCATTCAAAGGCAATTAGTACTCAGACTTTGAGAATAAGAGATTTCCAACTCCATTACACTAACTCAAGAGTTAATTACTGGCTTAAAAGTGGTTGACCGCCACTTGCATTTATGCTCAGGGGACAGCTGCAGGCCAATGTGAAAAACAGCTCGAGAGAACATCCACATGCTGAGACCTTGTAGGGACAAGGCTGCATGAAACCTTGAGGAGCTATTTCTCAGTCACAGAATATTGTTGCCAATACTTACAGGTGAGAGAGCCTGCCTAGAGTCGCAAGGGAGACTTGACTTAGAGTTGTCAGCAATTTTGGAACAGTTAAGACTGTATTCTTGGGTGCAGGAGAGATGGCTCAGCGGTTAAGAACACCAACTGTGGAGGCCGTGGAGAGCTCATAGGCAACACCCCGCGAGCAAACTTGAGCCTGGGGACCACAGGTAAGACGAACTTTTCTGCTACAAACGACTTGCCTGGTGATCTCGGGTCACACAGAGGCGGAGTTCCTCTGGGGCCGGACACTTCCGGTGTTTGGCCAGAGTCCCGGACCAGCAGAGGATCCCTGCCTTCAGCAGCTCTCTGCTCCCAGGCCCCCTGGAGGGGAGTTCTGGCCCCCTGGTCGGGCGGGCACTCCTGAGGCAGCAGAGCGGAGGAGACCACCAACGCCACCCACCCCTGCCCACATCCCTGGCCCAGGAGGAAACTGTATCGGCCTCTGGGTACCCCGTGAGGGAGGGCCCAGGAGCAGCAGATCCACTGCGTCTGAGACACCACACCTGAAGGGACCGGCCGGATAAACAGTTCTCTGCACCCAAATCCCGTGGGAGGGAGAGCTAAACCTTCAGAGAGGCGGACACGCCTGGGAAACCAGAAGAGACTGCACGCTGCACACAGTACTGAGCCCAGAGGAAAACAAAAGCTATCTGGAACCCTGGTGCACGGAACCTCCCGGAAGGGGCGGCGCAGATCTTCCTGGCTGCTGAGGCCGTGGAGAGCTCATAGGCAACACACCGCCAACAAACTTGAGCCTGGGGACCACAGGTAAGACAAACTTTTCTGCTACAAACGACTTGCCTGGTGAACTCAAGACACAGGCTCACAGGAACAGCTGAAGACCTGTAGAGAAGAAAAACTACGCGCCCGAAAGCAGAACACTCTGTCCCCATAACTGGCTGAAAGAAAACAGGAAAACAGGTCTACAGCACTCCTGAAACACAGACTTATAAGACAGTCTAGCCACTGTCAGAAATAGCAGAACAAAAGTAACACTAGAGATAATCTGATGGCGAGAGGCAAGCGAGGAACCCAAGCAACAGAAACCAAGACTACATGGCATCATCGGAGCCCAATTCTCCCACCAAAGCAAACACGAATATCCAAACACACCAGAAAAGCAAGATCTAGTTTCAAAATCATATTTGATCATGATGTTGGAGGACTTCAAGAAAGACATGAAGAACTCCCTTAGAGAAACACAGGAAAACATAAACAAACAAGCAGAAGCCTACAGAGAGGAGTCACAAAAATCCCTGAAAGAATTCCAGGAAAACACAATCAAACAGTTGAAGGAATTAAAAATGGAAATAGAAGCAATCAAGAAAGAACACATGGAAACAACCCTGGATATAGAAAACCAAAAGAAGAGACAAGGAGCTGTAGATACAAGCATCACCAACAGAATACAAGAGATGGAAGAGAGAATCTCAGGAGCAGAAGATTCCATAGAAATCATTGACTCAACTGTCAAAGATAATGTAAAGCGGAAAAAGCTACTGGTCCAAAACATACAGGAAATCCAGGACTCAATGAGAAGATCAAACCTAAGGATAATAGGTATAGAAGAGAGTGAAGACTCCCAGCTCAAAGGACCAGTAAATATCTTCAACAAAATCATAGAAGAAAACTTCCCTAACCTAAAAAAAGAGATACCCATAGGCATACAAGAAGCCTACAGAACTCCAAATAGATTGGACCAGAAAAGAAACACCTCCCGTCACATAATAGTCAAAACACCAAACGCACAAAATAAAGAAAGAATATTAAAAGCAGTAAGGAAAAAAGGTCAAGTAACATATAAAGGCAGACCTATCAGAATCACACCAGACTTTTGGCCAGAAACTATGAAGGCCAGAAGATCCTTGACTGATGTCATACAGACCCTAAGAGAACACAAATGCCAGACCAGGTTACTGTATCCTGCAAAACTCTCAATCAACATAGATGGAGAAACCAAGATATTCCATGACAAAACCAAATTTACACAATATCTTTCTACAAATCCAGCACTACAAAAGGATAATAAATGGTAAAGCCCAACATAAGGAGGCAAGCTATACCCTAGAAGAAGCAAGAAACTAATCGCCTTAGCAACAAAACAAAGAGAAGAAAAAGCACACAAACATAACCTCACATCCAAATATGAATACAACAGGAAGCAATAATCACTATTCCTTAATATCTCTCAATATCAATGGTCTCAACCCCCCAATAAAAAGACATAGATTAACAAACTGGATACGCAACGAGGACCCTGCATTCTGCTGCCTACAGGAAACACACCTCAGAGACAAAGACAGACACTACCTCAGAGTGAAAGGCTGGAAAACAACTTTCCAAGCAAATGGTCAGAAGAAGCAAGCTGGAGTAGCCATTCTAATATCAGATAAAATCAATTTTCAACTAAAAGTCATCAAAAAAGATAAGGAAGGACACTTCATATTCATCAAAGGAAAAATCCACCAAGATGAACTCTCGATCCTAAATATCTATGCCCCAAATACAAGGGCACCTACATACGTAAAAGAAACCTTACTAAAGCTCAAAACACACATTACACCTCACACAATAATAGTAGGAGATTTCAACACCCCACTCTCATCAATGGACAGATCATGGAAACAGAAATTAAACAGAGATGTAGAAAGACTAAGAGAAGTCATGAGCCAAATGGACTTAACAGATATTTATAGAACATTCTATCCTAAAGCAAAAGGATATACCTTCTTCTCAGCTCCTCATGGTACTTTCTCCAAAATTGACCATATAATTGGTCAAAAAATGGGCCTCAACAGGTACAGAAAGATAGAAATAATCCCATGCGTGCTATCAGACCACCACGGCCTAAAACTGGTCTTCAATAACAATAAGGGAAGAATGCCCACATATACGTGGAAATTGAACAATGCTCTACTCAATGATAACCTGGTCAAGGAAGAAATAAAGAAAGAAATTAAAGACTTTTTAGAATTTAAGAAAATGAAGATACAACATACCCAAACTTATGGGACACAATGAAAGCTGTGCTAAGAGGAAAACTCATAGCCTGAGTGCCTGCAGAAAGAAACAGGAAAGAGCATATGTCAGCAGCTTGACAGCACACCTAAAAGCTCTAGAACAAAAAGAAGCAAATACACCCAGGAGGAGTAGAAGGCAGGAAATAATCAAACTCAGAGCTGAAATCAACCAAGTAGAAACAAAAAGGACCATAGAAAGAATCAACAGAACCAAAAGTTGGTTCTTTGAGAAAATCAACAAGATAGATAAACCCTTAGCCAGACTAACGAGAGGACACAGAGAGTGTGTCCAAATTAACAAAATCAGAAATGAAAAGGGAGACATAACTACAGATTCAGAGGAAATTCAAAAATCATCAGATCTTACTATAAAAGTCTATATTCAACAAAACTTGAAAATCTGCAGGAAATGGACAATTTCCTAGACAGATACCAGGTACCGAAGTTAAATCAGGAACAGATAGACCAGTTAAACAACCCCATAACTCCTAAGGAAATAGAAGAAGTCATTAAAGGTCTCCCAACCAAAAAGAGCCCAGGTCCAGACGGGTTTAGTGCAGAATTCTATCAGACCTTCATAGAAGACCTCGTACCAACATTATCCAAACTATTCCACAAAATTGAAACAGATGGAGCACTACCGAATTCCTTCTATGAAGCCACAATTACTCTTATACCTAAACCACACAAAGACCCAACAAAGAAAGAGAACTTCAGACCAATTTCCCTTATGAATATCGATGCAAAAATACTCAATAAAATTCTGGCAAACCGAATCCAAGAGCACATCAAAACAATCATTCACCATGATCAAGTTGGCTTCATCCCAGGCATGCAGGGATGGTTTAATATCTGAAAACCATCAACGTGATCCATTATATAAACAAACTGAAAGAACAAAACCACATGATCATTTCATTAGATGCTGAGAAAGCATTTGACAAAATTCAACACCCCTTCATGATAAAAGTCCTGGAAAGAATAGGAATTCAAGGCCCATACCTAAACATAGTAAAAGCCATATACAGCAAACCAGTTGCTAACATTAAACTAAATGGAAGAAACTTGAAGCAATCCCACTAAAATCAGGGACTAGACAAGGCTGCCCACTCTCTCCCTACTTATTCAATATAGTTCTTGAAGTTCTAGCCAGAGCAATCAGACAACAAAAAGGAGGTCAAGGGATACAGATCGGAAAAGAAGAAGTCAAAAATATCACTATTTGCAGATGATATGATAGTATATTTAAGTGATCCCAAAAGTTCCACCAGAGAACTACTAAAGCTGATAAACAACTTCAGCAAAGTGGCTGGGTATAAAATTAACTCAAATAAATCAGTAGCCTTCCTCTACACAAAAGAGAAAACAGGCCGAGAAAGAAATTAGGAAATGACACCCTTCATAATAGATCCAAATAATATAAAGTACCTCGGTGTGACTTTAACCAAGCAAGTAAAAGATCTGTACAATAAGAACTTCAAGACACTGAAGAAAGAAATTGAAGAAGACCTCAGAAGATGGAAAGATCTCCCATGCTCATGGATTGGCAGGATTAATATAGTAAAAATGGCCATTCTACCAAAAGCGATCTACAGAATCAATGCAATCCCCATCAAAATACCAATCCAATTCTTCAAAGAGTTAGACAGAACAATTTACAAATTCCTCTGGAATAACAAAAAAACCCAGGATAGCTAAAACTATCCTCAACAATAAAAGGACTTCAGGGGGAATCACTATCCCAGATCTCAAGCAGTATTACAGAGCAATAGTGATAAAAACTGCATGGTATTGGTACAGAGACAGACAGATAGACCAATGGAACAGAATTGAAGACCCAGAAATGAACCCACACATCTATGGGCACTTGATTTTTTGACAAAGGAGCCAAAACCATCCAATGGAAAAAAAAAGATAGCATTTTCAGCAAATGGTGCTGGTTCAACTGGAGGTCAACATGTAGAAAGAATGCAGATCGATCCATGCTTATCACCCTGTACAAAGCTTAAGTCCAAGTGGATCAAGGACCTCCACATCAAACCAGATACACTCAAACTAATAGAAGAAAAAACTAGGAAGCATTTGGAACACATGGGCACTGGAAAAAATTTCCTGAACAAAACACCCATGGCTTATGCTCTAAGATCAAGAATCGACAAATGGGATCTCATAAAACTGCAAAGCTTCTGTAAGGCAAAGGACACTGTGGTTGGGACAAAACGGCAACCAACAGATTGGGAAAAGATCTTTACCAATCCTACAACAGATAGAGGGCTTATATCCAAAATATACAAAAGAACTGAAGAAGTTAGACAGCAGGGGAGGCAAATAACCCTATTAAAAAATGGGGTTCAGAGCTAAACAAACAATTCACAGCTGAGGAATGCCGAATGGCTGAGAAACACCTAAAGAAATGTTCAACATCTTTAGTCATAAAGAAATGCAAATCAAAACAACCCTGAGATTTCACCTCACACCAGTGAGAATGGCTAAATCAAAAACTCAGGTGACAGCAAATGCTGGCGAGGATGTGGAGAAAGGGAACACTCCTCCATTGTTGGTGGGGTTGCAGACTGCTACAACCATTCTGGAAATCAGTCTGGAGGTTCCTCAGAAAATTGGACATTGAACTGCCTGAGGATCCAGCTATACCTCTCCTGGGCATATACCCAAAAGATGCCCCAACATATAAAAAAGACACGTGCTCCACTATGTTCATCGCAGCCTTATTTATAATAGCCAGAAGCTGGAAAGAACCCAGATGCCCTTCAACAGAGGAATGGATACAGAAAATGTGGTACATCTACACAATGGAATATTACTCAGCTATCAAAAACAATGACTTTGTGAAATTCAAGAGGCAAATGGTTGGAACTCAAACTATCATCCTGAGTGAGCTAACCCAATCACAGAAAAGACATACATGGTATGTACTCATTGATAAGTGGCTATTAGCCCAAATGCTTGAATTACCTAGATGCCTAGAACAAATGAAACTCAAGACGGATGATCAAAATGTGAATGCAGATCGCTCCTGAGAGACACAGCCAGAATACAGCAAATACAGAGGCGTATGCCAGCAGGAAACCACTGAACTGAGAACAGGACCCCTGTTGAAGGAATCAGAGAAAGAACTGGAAGAGCTTGAAGGAACTCGAGACCCCATATGTACAGCAATGCCAACCAACCAGAGCTTCCAGGGACTAAGCCACTATCCAAAGACTATACATGGACTGACCCTGGACTCTGACCTCGTGGGTTGCAATAAATAGCCTGGAAAGAGCACCAGGGGAAGGGGAGGCCCGGGGTCCTGCAAAGACGGAACCCCAAGGGAAGTGGACGGTGGGGGGGGGGGCAGCAAGGGGGGGGGGGGTTGGGAGGGGAACACCCATAAGGAAGGGGAGGGGGGAGGGGGATGTTTGCCCGGAAACCGGGAAAGGGAATAACACTCGAAATGTATATAAGAAATACTCAAGTTAATAATAATAATAAAAAAAAAAAAGAACACCAACTGTTCTTCCAGAGGACCTGAGTTCAATTCCCAGCAACCACATGGTGGCTCACAGCCATCTGTAATGGGATCTGATGCTCTCTTCTGGCATTTCTGAAGACAGTGATAGTGTATTTACATACATAAAATAAATACATCTTTAAAATAATAAAGACTGTATTCTTAAATCAGACTGTAGTATCCTAGCATTAGAGAGGCCGAGGCCAGCCTGGTCTACAGAAAGAGTTCCAGGACAGCCAGAGCTACACAAAGAAACCCTGTCTTGAAAAGAACCACAACCCCAAAAAAGACTGGTCTCTTGATAATGAATGGATAATGAACGTAAGACAAACATGTACATTGGAAACCAGAGGTGGACAGCTGTGGATTTGATGTCTTTGAGAGTCTCCCAAATGTCCATTTTAGTCAGAGGCTTGATCCTCGGACTGGACCCAATAGAGACGGTAGAGATGCTTAAGACACCAGAACTATTGAGGTATTCTTAGGTCATTAGGGTGTGCCTTAGAAGGGATCATGAGACCTCATTCCCTGTTCTGAGTCCCTGGATAAAATGTGATCTTTACACCATAGATGATCCACTTTCTGCCACTTGCCATGAGATCTTCACTATGTTCTTGAACCTTTAAAGCTAAACTTGATAACTTCTCTCTCTTTCTAGTAGCTGGTGTCAGACATTTCCCTATAGCAATGAAAAGTTGATTAACACAGTATTGACACAAGACTCCCAGAAAAATACTCATGAACTGAATTTAACAATGCATTAAAAGGTCATATGTTTTAACCAAGTTAGATTTATTCTTGGAATGCAGTGATTTGGCAAATAAAAATCAATTGAGATGACATACTATGTTAATAAAACTAAAGACTTATTTAATCCTATATAGTTATCTCAAAAGAAACAAAAAAATGGAGCATTTAGCAAAAATTCAAAGGTCTTTAGACTTGAATGGAGGGAGGAGGCTGTTATAGAAAGCCACCTCTTTTGTAACAAGAACTTCACCCAGTGGGGGGAAGTTAGACATCAATCAGGTAATGAAAGAAATTGTAACTGTATCCTGCCACCAGTGTCTCCTGATATTTAAGATGCCTCTTCATGGCTGGAAAGCCGGCATGATGTGAGCATAAGGACAATTAATTAGACCATAGGGCAGACTAGGAAGCTGAGAAATAAACCTAGACATGTATAGTTAAATCATATCCTTCAAAAGTGTCAAGTCTACACAATGGGGAACAGAACGTTTGGCTTTCTAGTATGGAGTGAAAACCTGTGACTCTCTAGGACCCCTCCAGGCCACCCATCAGACAGGACTGCTGAGACATCCAGCCTTGTAGTGGTAAAATTAAAAAAAAAATGGTTACTTTTAACCTGCACTAGTTCCGGCACTGTAGGGCCACATGACATCTGTTGGATATTTTCCTCTCGGTCAGCAGAGCATCTCACCCTGCTAAGCTCCATCTCACATCACACTGCTGATGGCTACTCCCTGAGCTTGGCAACAATCTCTCTACCCATCTAGTTCCCAAGGCAGGTTGCCACCATACCAGACATACACATCCCAATTCCGTGGTGGCCCAGTGTGTCCAGCCACCACACACTCTCTTGAACTCAATTAAATCGCCACATGAAAGAACACACAACACAATAATCTCTGATGCAACTGATAAGATACAATTGCCCACCTAAATAAGATATAGTTGGCTCATCTAGATACCCAAAATCCTGTACACATCCACCACTTAAGAATATTCATAACAACCTATAATGTGCAGAGAGAAATCTTAACATCTGCCTCCAAGTTCTCTCAGCTGCTCCTCTTCTCTCGTTCCATCTCTTCCTCCTCTAAAACCTTTCTCCTGCCCTTCCTTCCTTCTCGTCCAATGACAGGCCTCGCTCAAGCCTGTACCTACCTTCACCTGCATAATGACATCATCCTACACAGCCTTGTGGGATGAGCCCTTCCAAAGTGAAGCTCGTAGGCTTAGATTTTTCAAAACCTACTTTAATTAGGGCTCTTTAATGCTTCAGCCTCCCTTCTAGCCCACCACCTACTAGAAGTAGAGGAAAGAGAGATTAATAAGAAACAGGAGTTGTGGAGCTGTTTAGAAATAGTTCTTTGGGACGATTCTAATCCCCTTTGTCAGAAGTCTAGTCCACTAGAGAAGACCAAACACTAATCAGCAGCACTAGTCAAGTCTACTAGGCAAGCACCAAACACAAATCAGTAGCAGCAGCTTGATCCAGAAGAAACTGAGAGGTTTCACCCATTGGCGATTTTCACAAGGGGCAAGAAACAGCCAGAATACCATCAGATGTTCTTTGGTGCACTTCTCTCTACAAGTGAACGCCAGCAGAGAAACCAAGGTGAACCAATGCAGGAGCATCATCCACTGTCTGCTGTGTCATACATATATCCTTTTCCAAACATCACACGTCCTCTCAAGCATCTGCTCCAGCAAAACATCACATGCAATTTCACCAGACAGCTTCCAGAAAAACACCACATCACACAACTCAGTCTCCAATGAAACCAGAAATTCCCACTTCAGAAGCTAGCCATTGTTAGACTACTCAGCACATTTAATGTCAGCCAATCTAGTAAATTACATTCTAATGTATATTCATTCTATGGATGCTCAGTCAGAATAAAAGCCTGGTATGGAAGATTCTACAGTTCTACTGTTCAGCAACATGTCTTCAGTTAACAATCCCACATAAACCATTCAGTGGAGAGAGTTCAAACCATATATATTTTTACTACAATGAAAACATATAGCCCCAACAGGAAGCTTGGAATAGCTAACCCCTGAGAGGCTGTGCCAGAGCCTGACCAATACAGATGCAGATGCTCTCAGATAACCATTGGACTCCAATGGAGGAGTTAGGGGAAGGACTGAAGGAGCTGAAGGGGTTTGCGACCCCATAGGAAGAATAACAATATAATCCAACCAGAACCCCCAGAGCTCCCAGGGACTAAACCACCAACCAAAGAGTACACATGGAGGGACCCATGGCTCCAGCTGCATATGCAGGAGAGTCCAGAGTTGTATGAGAGAGGAAGCTGAACAAGTCATGAGGAGCAAGTCTGTAAGCAACATTCCTCCATGGTCTTTGATTAGCTCCTGCCTCCAGGTCCCTGTGTAAGTTCCCACATGGCTTCTCTCAGTGATAGACTGGAAACTGTAAGATGAAATAAACCCTTTCTTGTCTGGCATCAATGCAAGGGGAGCCCCTTGGTCCTGAGGAGGCTCGAGCCAGTGTAGGGGAATGCTAGGCTGCTGAGACAGGAGAGGTTGGGTGGCAGAACCGTCATGGAAGCTGAGGAATAGGGGTTTAACTGGAAAAGGTGATAACATTTGAAATGTAAATAAATAAAGTAACTAATAAAATAAAATCAAAAATTAAAAAAAAAGCATATAGCCCAAACAAGAAGACTTCAACCCTCCAAAGTTAGCCATGTGTCATTATCTAAGGAAGCTCTACGCGGAAATTGTTGGATATTAGTAGGTTATAGCCTTGTGGCTAGCAGATCCTAAGCTTGTATTGTCCTTTCGAACTTTCTAGCATCGAAGTTCTCCACTGTGCTGTTGAGAAACATAATCTAGACACATGGACCTGCCTTAATCGGGGATTCTACTGTCACCATGACCAAAAGCAACTTGGGAGAGAACGGGTTTATTTCATCTTACAATTTCCAGTCACCACTGAGAGAAACCATGCAGGAACTCACACAGGAACCTGGAGGCAGGAGCTAAGACAAGGACCATGGAGAAGTGCTGCTAACAGGCTTGCTCCTCATGGTTTGATCAGCCTCCTCTCTCATACAACTCTGGACCTGTCCAGGGGTGGTGTCACCCACACAAAGCTGAACTCTCCAAGAATCAAGGAAGTACTTTATAGACTTTCCCACAAGCCATCTAAAAGAAGCCTTTTCTCAATTGAGTTGCATCTCACCAGCTTTTGTCAGGTTGACAAAAACAAAACAAAACAAACAAACAAAAATAACAACCAAAAAAGGCAAGGAAAGCAACCATGACTCTTCCAGAGAGTTTCCCTTTCACTTTCTCTCTTGGAAGGTTTCTTCCAGGTCCAGGTCCTTGATGTAAGGATATTCTCAAGTGACCTTGGCCATGGTAGCCTGTAGCATATCACTGGTCTTTGTGGTTGTCTTTTTCTAATACCCAATTACCCAGCATACAATATTGGTCTAGAGCTGTCAAATGCTTTAGCAATGCCCCTGAAGGGCTGCTGTTAGGTCAGTGGAGAATTTAACGAGGCAATAGCCATAGAAAGAACAGTCAATGCTGCTCATAGAGTGATCATGGGGCATTTACAAGAAGATAAGTAAACACCATGTGACTCATCTGGAGGGTGAAGAGAAGTGGACATGGCAAGGTGAATCGTGTGCAAAGCTACATTCAACCATCACGTCAGATCAGGTCACAAGAGATCTCTTAGTCCTGGTGACATCTCTGCACTTCCTAAAGCGTAATTTAGTCCCCAGAGGCAAAATACATCGGTGTACTAATATCTGTTGTCAAGGTTTACACAACTACACTTGATTTATCCAAGACTCTGAGAAACAGTGAGAGATTCCATGGGGAAGCAAGGTCATGCTTCTATTCCTAGATGCAGTGATGCTAACATCATTCGTGTTTTCACATCAAAACAAAGCCTGGTGAATTCAGTGCTATAAACAGGAAGCACTGTGGGATAAGTACTTGAATATTCTTTATTCAATGAGAGCTTAATTACAGTAAGAGTGTGCAGATTTTCTTCATATATTAGCCTCCGCCTGACACACGTGATCAATCTTTCATCGAAGTCCAAGTACCTTGGTGTCCCTGCTGCCTCTTCTTTCCTTACTGCATTTGTCTTTCCTTACTGAATCTGAGTGTCTAACTCATTCATATCACTACTGTGCTATCGACTACATGTGCTGTGGCTAATTGCTAGTCTGCACTAGACAGAAAGCGTCATAGATGCAGAGAACACACTGGGTCCATGTGAGATGCCCATCGCGTGGGGGCCATATGCTTTGTTGGTATCAAATCCCAGCACAGACTTACTGCTTTGCTTCATTGGCTGTGAGCTGCTATATCCATTGCCTTTCAGCACATCAGGAGAACAAACACAAACACCACAAAAAGTGTTAATCCCTTTTGATCCTAAAATAGAATAATATTTACTATCTCTCTTCTGGTAAAATATGGTCCCCTGTGCTATTTTTATAATGAGAATTATGCAAAAATGTTGAGCATTTCCATTACAGGATTATTCTTTTGAAATATACTAAATACTGACTCTTGTTTTATAAATAAGAATTTTTTATTAAGAATATCCCATGCTGTCATTGAGATTCATTCTTTAAGCAAGAGAAGCCGTACATCTATTTCATATAAATTCGAACTTGGAGAACTGGAGAGAAATGGTGATCTCAATGAAGCTTAGAGCATAGCAAGGAATACAAAGTGTGTTTCGTCACAATTTTTTTCATGACTCGATTTCTCTATCCATCTTAGCAGAGTGACGATTGAGAGAAATGGTGGTGAATACGGTCTGGTCCTTCGCCTTTAACAAACATCTCCTTCAGCACGAAAACAGGCAAAGGCTGAAAGGATGTTGAAATAAGATCCAACCCATTAACTAGCCTCGGGGTTGGGAAGCAGCACACTCTCTCAACTACAGTGTTCCTATAAAAAACATTCATCTGCCCAACCTTGATATTGCACTTATTTTCTCCTTCCTTACTGTAAGTTAGGTTATTCGAGGGAAGACCTCTTGCCCTCCTGCACATGACTGCTGCTCAGTTCACTTTGCCGTATCTCCAAAAGAGCACAGTTGCTTGAGCTACCTAGTCGTATCAGCTTGGCAGGGAGGTTTTGTCCTCCAGTTATTTATTCAGAAATCCTGCCCTTTGGTTATTTCTTTTTTGTCTTCCTGTCCTGTCCTCAGAGGAGATTTTGCATATTAATTTTCTTCCTAGGCCAACCCATCTCAGCATCTTTCATCCTCCCCCGATTTCTGATGTGCAAACGTGGTTCTTCTCCGATGCTCCCACAAATGTTTGACCTCTAAGTTTTGGGGATGTGGGGAAGCAGTGGTGGTCTGAGCATGGGGCAGTATGTGCCATCAAATCATAAGGGTAAGATAGCGGTCATTGTCATGTGTTTCCTTCACCTTTGCCCATTGAAAGGGAAAATTCTAATTCAGTACATGTACATATAGAAATATTAAAGTTGGATTATTTAAAATAATAAAATTATTTTATTATTATATTATATTGTTATTTAAATAATAAAATTATTTTATTATTATTATTATTTTATTGGAAATAAAGATGGTTGATGTTCTCAAACTTTAAACCCAGAGCTAAGTAACATTTTAAAAGGTGAGTGACCATAAACAAATATGTCCTCCCAATCCTAATTGACAATTACGCCCTTCCTTCATTGTCTCGAGTTTCAATGAAACTATGTTCAATTTTTAGACATTATTTCTCAGTCATCTGGGCCACACAGATCAAGACAATAATATTTGGCCTCGTGGACCTACAGGTGGCATGTCAGACTCAAAAGACCCGATAGACTCAGCCCCACTTCTTCAATACGGCTAAAAATATATCTGTTCCTCAAGGAGAACATCTTACAAGAATAAGGTTTCTGATATTAAAGAGATTGGAGAAGATTGAAAATTTTTCCGAGAATGGCTGATCATGCATTCCATTATTCCCTTTCATAGAAAATGTTTTAACAGACACTGAAGAGTTACCAGAACGAAATGCAGAAGGCAGTTGGTCTTTTTTGCAAGGAGGATTAAAAATTTTTTCTGCCATATCAAAAACAAAAATCACTATAGGATCTTAATGTCCAAATATTATTTAATAAAGCCTTGCTGATATCATTCCTTTACATTTTTGCTCACATTTTTTCACAATGAAGGCTGAGGTATATACAGGGTTTCAAGCACAGTCAGGTAACAAGAAAGAATTAAACACAAACTCCATCTACCACTGATTGAATCATTTTCCCACACCACCAACAATATCAACCTCACACCATCTCTGTGTGATCGATAAGACATTGGCATGATTTATAGGTCCTCATATAGGTTGGCTTTATATTATAAACTTAATTTTCCATCAAACTACACTGCCTTGGATTGGAAATGTGTCCTCCAAAAAGGCTTGTGTGCTGACAGCTTGGTGCACAGGTGGTTATACTAAGAGGAATCAATTGTCTAACTTTATAAAAATTTAAGTCACAGGTATTGGTATGGAATCACTGCTGGCTTTAATTAACTTAATTTTCATGTTAAGATGCATTTTAAAGCCTTAGCAACTGTGAAATTACAGAAATGGCAGTTTTGTGTTCTGAACCAAATAATTTAGGTGTTCAAATATCTTTATGTAAGTGTTAATTTGTGGAAAAGGTGTGGGAGCATCAGCAGGGTGTGTATGCAGGAGAAGAAGAATGTGTGTGTGTGTGTGTGTGTGTGAGAGAGAGAGAGAGAGAGAGAGAGAGAGAGAGAGAGAGAGAGAGAGAGAGAGAGAGAGTTGTGTTTATGAACATGGGTGTGTGGAGACTAGAGGTCAAAAAATTGAGTCTTCCTCTGACACCCTCTGCCAAGGACATCATTCTGTCCCCAGCAGGGCCACACCGTGCTCAGCAAGACTCCATCTTAGGGAACAGAGACTCACTGAGTCTAGAGTTTCTGTTACTGGCTGGCCAGAAGGATTCTGGGATCCACCTTTCTGATCACACCAACACCTGGCTTTTACATGGGTGCTGGCATGTAGGTTTTCATGGTTATATAGCAAGTCCTTTACTCACTGGACTGTTTTCTAGTCCAGGACTTAAATTTTGTTTCATTATTTGAAATTAAAAAAATGACTAAAAAATAGTTTAAGTGCTCATGGGGCTGGGGAGATGATTCCTTTGGTAAGATGTTTGCCGTGCAAGCATGAGGAAAAAGGTTTAAAGCCATTGAAACCACTTAAATCCCAAGCGAGGATGATAACCTGCCTGTAATCCTAGCACTCTGGAGGCAGAGACAAGGGAATCCCAGAGCAAGCTGGAAAATTAAACTAGCCAAATTGGTGATCTCTGGACTCAAGTAAAAAACAAAACAAACAAACAAACAAACCAAAAGCAGCATCAACATATAAGGTGACAAGCGACTGAGAAAAGCTCCCAATGTCAATATGCTGCTCCCACACAGAGGCACACATATGTACACCCACAATACATACGCACGCACTAAAGATCATCCGCAGCCTCTGTCAGTCATTCGGATTCATTATGCTATTACTCCAGACAGACCTGCCGACCTATAAGCACAGATGACAGCTCTCAAAATGTACTCATGAAGAAAAAAAGCCAAATATGAAATAAATTTGCAGTGCAATCGCCTGTCAAAGCCACCAGCCATTCTCTGTGGTTTAGAAGTGGCGCACAACAAACTGTCAGGGAGCCAAGAACAATACTGGTTGGCACAGGGTCAGGCAATGGGGCAGCTGCACCAGGCTCAGGCTCTGACCACTGAGGCACAAACCAAAACCCACAGTCAAGAAGACTCACAGTACTGAAGCCAGGACAAGAGACTCTGGCCTGGAGCTGCTGGCGCCGAGCTTCTTCTTGTCCATGCTGGGCTTGCTCCAGGACCTGAGGGAACAGGCAATGTAGACAGACATGGAGGATACATGGTCCCAGTGGTTTCAGATATAGAGGTTATAAAAGAAAGATAGGTAGACTATTTCAGAGCACAAAGTTCACATAGCCGAGCACAAATTCATTAAAGGTACACAGCTTTAGCTGGGCCTGGTAACACAGGCCTGGAACCTTGGCTGCTTAGTAGAGAGGTAGAGAGATTGCATGTTCATGAACTCTTTGTGGTACGGAGTGAGTTCTAAGTCAGCCTCCACAACTTCCTTAGACGCTGCCTTTTGATAAAAAGAGGGCTATCGATAAAGTTTGATCATAGCATACTTACCCACTATGGATCTTAGAATACATGGACTATAAGTTTTATATCTGTTTTGATAAGAAGCATCATATCTATTTTGTCCAGCCATGTCGAATGCCCAACACAGTGAGGAATGTGAAGAAAAACATCAAACATTTATACTTGTTAAAAGTTAAAACAAAGGGTTGGGGATTTAGCTCAGTGGTAAAGCACTTGCCTAGCAAGCGCAAGGCCCTGGGTTCGGTCCCCAGCTCCGAAAAAAAGAAAAAAAAAAAAAAAGTTAAAACAAGTAGTAATAATTATTGCTTAATTCAAATATTGTTGTCTTTCTTATCAGAATTTCTATTTGTTTTTCTGAAATCTAATGTTATAAGCCCTCCAGAAAGTTTAATCTAAATTTCAATTATCCAAGAAACATGAGGGTTTCTTTTTTTTCCTGGAAGATAAGTTTTAGTCAATTTTTCTGGTCCTTTAACTGTGATTTAACATTATTGGAAAAAGAACTATACCATTCTATTGTGCATAAAGCAGTAAGTGAGATCTACCATAAGATTAGTCTAGCCATGTCTTTTTTATGCATCAAGCCCTCTAATGAACATTACCAAGACAATTTTTACTGCCCCAACGAAAGGCTGGAGATTGTCAGGAAGCGCAGCCAATGTTCTATGCTCTCTAACATACAGTTACCCCTGCTCTGCCTACCTGTAACTCCTGTCCACCAGTGTGTGCACATGCGTGTGCATGAGTGTGCTTTGTGTGTGCATGTGCTCACATGTATACATATATAAATGGAATCAAACAGAACATTATTAAGGCCAACAAGGAAAATTGAAACAGTGTAAATGAATCTGGTATGTACTGGTAAGTGGGTATGGTGAAGAAAAACGTTTCTATAAAATTGATTATACTTTATTATTTCTGCTTCATTCCATTCCGTACTTAGTGAGCAAAAGGCCTGCATTTGCCTTCTTTGTGGATGAATCTCCTCTGCTTAGCCAGAACCACATATATAATAATCTCTTCAATGGAAGAATGAATGAATGAATGAATGAATGAATGAATGAATGAATGATCAATACCTGCTGCCACTGAAGCTGCTTCTAACCTCCATTTTGACAACTCACTCCGGAGCTCTCTGGATTCAGAAGGCATATGTGTAGAGAAGGTTAGCCTGTATCCAGATGATAATCACCCTCAGCCCACCTCGCCAGTGCTCTCTAAAGTCTTTAAATCAAAGACTGCTCTTGCTTTCTGAGTTTCTAAAACTGTTGCAAACATTAGAAACCTTTGTGGGGTAGAGAGATGTCTCAGTAGCTGAGAGTACTGGCTCTTCTTCCAGATGACCGGGGTTAATTCTCAACACCCACATGAAGGCTAACAACTATCTATAACTCTAGTTCCAGAAGATCCAATGCCTTCCTCTGACCTCTACAAGCACTACATACACACACACAGTGCACAGACATACATGCAGGCAAAACACCCATAAAATAAAAGAATAAGTTAATTTTGTGAATTAAAAACGATATCCTTAAAACAGAAACATATAGTGTTCTACTAATTGAAGATACTTTGAAAATAAATCAATTCCCCAAGTTCAAAAATAGAGAAAAATAACATTTTGACCAATAAGTTAGGTGTTCTTGCCACATATAATACCTTTGGATAACATTTGGTCAGTCTAACCTACTTAATACTTTGTTAGTTTTTATTATTTTATTAATTGTTGCAGATATCGTGAGATAATAGAATGGCTTGATTAATGCATGTTGGTATCATAAGCAAGGAAAACATCCAACTATGAAGACTTCCAGAATTTTAAAGAAATGTTTTTTTCCAGCTACAGTGCCCACTAAGGATCAAATTATTCAGAGTTAAATATACAGATCTTAGTCATGCTTGCAGTGTTCTGCCTGAATAAACCCGTCACATTGGATACTATGATTAATATTTCAACATCATCAATCATTTCTAGTTAGTAGAGCTTTATTTTATAAAAGTTCTCAAGTCAATGATGTCACAAAACACAAGAGTTTTTTTCTAAATACTTTCCAAGCGAATTTAAAGAATAATCATCAGAACTTAAAATAAACTTGGAAGAAAATAGAAAACCACAGGGAACAATGATAAGAATGAATTACTTCCCCTATGTGGCCATATATTTATGGGCAATATGCAGAAAATTCCCAACATGGAAGTCAATTGAATAATGCTAAATCACATCTAAAATATCATTTCATCTCTGATATATTCTCTTATACTCTTGTTAAGATGCTACCATTTGAAAAATTCTGATAGTACATTCAAGAATGTGATTTTTGTAGTAACAGTTCTGTCCACACACTCTCTACAATGAAAGGTAGATTATTCTAAATATAATGGCCATTTGGAAATAGGTGTATTTTTCATCTTCTTCCTGTGACTCACTTCCCCCAGGCTTGGTGCTTTTTCTCCCTCTCAGTTGAGATGGTTGTCAATAGCTCCAGGGGCAGAGAGCAAAGAAGCCAATATTCTCTATAAAGGTCAGTCTTAGTCATAGATGAAGGAGATAGACATTGGGGCTTTAGAGATATAATTTAAGAGGTATCAAGGTAGGTCTCTATTCCCCCAGATATCTTCTCATTAATCCAAAATTTATTCCACAAGATGGATGATTTTATTCTACTTAGTAACAGGGACAAACAGATAAGTTTTCAAAAGGCAAGAGATACTTCATCTTAAGTTCACATGAGTGCTTCACATCATGCTATCCCGGGTAGATCTTGCATTGGAAAAATGGGGTAAAGAGTGAGATAAGTACAAAGTTCCGAGTCACTGTATACATGGTGTCGTTGGGAAGATCTTACCCATCTGAGCCTCATGCAAGTCAGATAAATTTGAGCCTAAGTAATCTAGTCTCTGTATCCTCAGGTAAACATTTGTAAAATAAGAGAACCTAGGCTAGAGTGGTTTAAACTAAATTGTAACTCTGCCCTCTATAAAAATGCTTAACTAAAAGCTGGAAATGTAGAGGCCACACTGATGTGAGTTGTCAAAAATGTCTCAACTTCTGAAAGAAAAGCAGAAAATTTTCATGACAGATACTTCATGTGCACTTAGCTGCATGTCTATCAAATGGATGAAGGGACATTAATGAGGCTAAAATCCATTGAGGATGGCATCCTGCCTTGAGACTCTTTGGCCCTGTGAAAGTTAGTCACCCAGTAACACGAGGTCTTCACAGTAGCCTCCTGCAGCTATTCTGGGGAGGAAGGGAATATCACTTTGCTTTTCTGGGAAAAGATATGGAAAGTTTTACTCTTAGGGGTAATTCAATTTAATTAAAGTTACATTCCTGACACTCAGGATGGTACCTTATCGGAAAGATATCTGGGACTTGGATTGAGCAATGCATTCATTGGTGAATCCACAGGAATTAAGCTTTAATTAAATAAATCAGAAGATGGGGTTAAGATATTGGAGGATCAGCCCACAAACAATGTGTATACAGGATACTGAGAAAAGGCAGACATAATCTGCTCTTAATGCTGTCTGTGCACGTGTAATTGGTGTGACAGAAAGCCTGTCACAAGGGGACTAGGGAGATAATAACACGAGGCAAACTATGCTGTCATATTGCAGGTTAGGTGAAGAAGTAGCCTGAAGGAATTATGGGAAATGTCCAAACAGTGAGAAATAGAAAGCTGGTCAAGTCCTCGAGGAGTCACCCTCCTGCCCATTGGTGAGAAATGAAAAGAAGGTGCTAGAAAACCACGCTTAAAATAATCATGCAAATTCTTCATAATCCTGGCTTCTCTTGGAAAAGGCTTCTTCCCTGGGTATAATATACTGAGCAAAGGGAAAAAATAACTCAGTAGAGAGATTGTTTAAATGAAGTGAAAATACTAACACAACTCAAGAAATTAGATATAAATTGGAGGAGCCAATCAAACCCCAGTTTGTCTTTAGTTGATCCCTGCATTCCCTAACTCAGTACAGACTTCTGTTAGTACATAACACACAGAAACTCCCTCCCTACTCGACTCAAAGTGTTTTCACAGCTTACAGTTCAAATACAAGTGTCTTTCTCTCCAGTCTTTGGCTCAAAGTCCAAAGCCAAGAATTACTAATCACTGCTCTCCACAGAATCACCAGCAAAAGGAATAAGAGGAAGATGTTGAATATGGAGAATTACAGTTTATGTAGAGCCTTGTAATTGACACTAATTTAAATGTGTATCCATTTGATACACAACAGTTTATAATCTTTGTCTCAGATACAAATAAATTTGCTTATAGCATTCCAGGAAGTTTTGGTGAGCCCTGAAATACTGGATTTCCTTGTGTATAGGTTCACTGAGCTTCCAATTCCAGATTCCAACATTTCAGATACCCCATTTTCCTTATCACATAGACTCTACATCTTGAGTCCTATATCATTGTCTCTTATCCCACTGATGCACTTACCCAAAATAAAAGGGGATCATCCTTAAGAAAAGGACAACTGCTGTACAAATTGAAACACTCCCTCCTGAAGCAAGGAGAGGGGATTCTTTAAGTCTGAATTAGAAGGCTCAGGAAGTGAAAAAAGAACTCACAAGTCTCAGGGAACTCCCTTAACAAGATTCCTGAGCCTCTTCTCCAAGTCGATGTAAGGAGTAACAATTGCTAGGAAGAAGAGGCTCACCAAGCAGCTAACCTGCCTGCCAGTCTTGCAGGGAGCTCCAAGGACCAAGCTTTTATGAGGTGTCACCAGAGCTATGCTGCTGCCTTTGAGACATTAGTACTTTTCTGTTGTAGTAAAAAATAATTGGAGATTTATGCCCCACTTTTGATCATTCAGTTCTCAAATAAAAGGCATAAAAATAACCTTTAAATTTATATTAAGGCTTAATAGCACTAGAGCTGGGCAGATACCAATTCTCTAAGTCATTTTGTCTACTTCCCTGTCAATAACCATGAGCTATAACTTGCCATGTTCCACTCGGACCTCTTGTACTCCAACTGGCTGTCCCTCATGGCCATGCTCTCAAAATACACCTACCCCATGGCATCTTCCTCTTGCCTCTCTTCTCTCTCCTCTCCTCCTCATGGCCTCTGCTTCCAACCCCAACCCTGGGAACCAAAGCTCTGCCTACCTCTCCTCTGCCCAGCTACAGGCTGTGGGCATCTTCATTCAACCAATAGTTCTAAATTAAGGAGCAAGGTTACATAGCATCGTTCGGTGTACTGAAGCAGCCAGATCTTGGGGACCAGTGTTTAGCATTACGATGCATAGCAACAGACGTCAACACTTCCATACTTTATTTGATACAAGCTAGAGACATCTGGGAAGAAGGGGTCTCAATGCAGGGGTTGCCTCCATCAGCTCTGCCTGTGGACATGTCTGTGGCATGTTCTTGATTAATGATTGATACAGAATGGCCCCGCCCACTGTTTGTAATGCCCTACCCGGGCGTGTCAGCTTTACAGAGGGATCCTAAACCTCCCTGCTGTGATTTTTTTCCTTATTATATTGCTTAATATTTGATTTTATGTTGTGGGCCCACCTCTATCATTGCTGTATGTTATGTTTAAAATATAATGCAAATAATGTATTATGAACAGCTTTTGAGCAAAAATGATCTAAACTACTGTGACTATGGAAATTCTTCATTTTCTTAAAGATTTCTTTATTTATTTAATGTATGAGTGCTCTATCTGCATCTACACCTGAATGCCAGAAGAGGGCATCACATTCCATTCCAGATGGTTGTGAACCACCATGTGGATGCTGGGAATTGAACTCAAGCCTCTGGGAGACCAGCCAATGTTCTTAACCATTGAGCTATCTCTCTAGCCCCAGAAATTCTTCATTTTGAATAAATTTCCAAGCAGGTCTGGGAATCACTAAGTCCAAGGGAGACCGAATGCAGTCTCTATAGAGTCACCATCTCTGAAAATACGTGAAAAGCAGACATGATTTGGGCTACTTTCACACACACACACACACACACACACACACACACACACACACACCTTTTCTCTGCATGACAAACTTCTGTACTAAGAAGTATAAATCACCAACTTAGATAAAGCACAGTCCTTGTTAGGTGAACCCACCGCAGCGACTGCCATTTGATTTCCTTACTTATCCTTTTGCCATGAGGAGGGGAGTTCTGGAGGTCACAGTGAGCCAGCTGGGGCGCCACTCATTCAGCTATGGCAGGGGTGTCAATCTCTAGCTCTGTGTGAATTCCTAGAGATCATAGAGTAATAAAATTCTGACATTTTGGTTTTTAACCACATGAAGGATAATTTAAGTGACCAATGAAAAGTCAGGGAGAGTGTCACATGCCCAGAATCCCAGCACATGAGACATAAAGACAGGAGGCCTAAAAACTCAAGGTTGCCATCTGACACATAAACCATGCAAGGCCATCCAGCTTGGGTTGCATAAGATCCTACCTTATAGGGGATAATTCTGCACACCATTAATCTTAGCACTCCGGAGACAGAGGCAAGCAGATCTCTGTGAGTTTGGGGCCAGCCTGGTCTATGTAGAGAGTTCTACATAGTGAAACTTTGGAGAAAGATAGGAAAAGGGAGGAGAGTGGGAAGGGGAGAGGAGGGGGAGGGAAAGAGAGAGGAGGGAAGGAGGGGAAGGGGAGGGGGAGAGAGAGAAAATTGCTTATATTTTAGGTGAGTTCTTTTCAAGTCAGTGGTACAAATTGCTATCAATGTACAGTAATATAGTTTGTGACTTCAAATAGAAGAATTCAATTTTGGAGACAAGCAAAAATGAATGAAAGAAAATCTTCAAACCCTTGAAAGAAATCGCCTTGCTACTCCTATTGTTCCTAACCTGGTGATAATTTCCGTATTGCTAACATGTGGCTGAGACAGTCCAGGGCTAGCTTCATGTGTTGTAACATTTCAGGATAACGTACAGAGCTGAGATGGAGCTCGGTGGTGAAGTCCTTGTTCAACCTGGGCAAAGCCTGGGTCAACCTCCAATACTGCAAAAACAACGAGTAAGAAAAAAGAGTATTTACAAAGATCTTTGTGCATTCACACCATAGACAGGCAGACAGAAAATTGTATTCACACATAGTCACACATGGTCACACATATGTACACACATATTCACATACATACTCATACATACATGTATATGCATACACACTCATATACACTCTCACATGTACTCAGTCATTCAGATATACACACATACACACAGACACAGGCACATTCACATATACATTTAAAGGTTATATGTGCACACTACAAACTTTTGAAAAGGCATAATAAAACACAGATATTATAAAGACTATATGCACTGAAGTGTCATGTAAAATGCTACTAAATGATGTCTGTAAATATATTTAACAAATAGCTATTTGTATAAAATGTATGTGTATGTATATAAATGTGTATAAATGTGCATATATATTACATATATATGTATATATATTACAGTGGGTGGCAAAGCTTTCCCCATGTATCTCCAGAGGGCTGAACCATATATGTAAACATCACTTCAAGTTTCTTTGACTTTTCATAGGCCAAGGAGTTTTATAACCCAAGCCAAGACATCTGTCCTGCAGAATGACAGTTCTGAGGATTTCTGCCTGGCCATTTGCCTCCAGCTAGGAATTTAAGAAACACGTTTTGATGATTTACACGTAGAGCAGAATGTAACCTTGACAGATACCTATAAATAAAGGGAAGTCAGACCTTTCACGCAGGCAAGTCACACAAGCAATCTCCCTGAAAAAAAAAAAAAACCTGTAGAAACTTGGTCTACACTTACAAGAAGACATAAATACATTTGCAGTTTTCACTTTCTAATACAACCATATAGAGCACCGGTCTCCCCTGCAGCTCCCCTTTTGCAACTTAATGGCGCATGAGATGAGTTTTCTTCGAACGCTTTGCTTTTTGAAATGTACTAAGATGGCTGGTTCTTGGTTAAAGGGGATCATCCCTGGAACAACTCAAATCTGCAGTGGAACTGTATTAGCTAAATGGGGCTGCTCATGGCTGCCACAAATCACCCAGGAAGGGCGTTAAATGCCCCCTCCTTTCCCAATTCTTTAGGTATAAAAAGAGACTGCATTCCTAGCAAGTTCCCATAGGATACTGATCTTGACCAACAGACAAGATGCTATGTTCTAAAGCACTAAAATTTTTTATCCGTAGTTCCCAGTGTCTATTCTCTAACTCACAGGCATTTAGCAAACACTAATGTAACATTGGCTGTGAACCAGCCATTCTGCCCTCCCAAAATGTTAATTTCATTTTTTCCTCACTTTCTCCTCATCTTTTTCCTTCATGAGATGTCTCTCTAGATAGCTCAGGCTAATTATAAATTTACTACTTACCCTAGGCTGACTTTAAACTTGTAACCTTACTGCCTCAGCTTCCCGGGTGCAGAAATTACAGACATATCCCCTGTAACCAACACACCATCCTGTCCGGCTTCCAAGCAGCTTTTTAATGGGTTTATTTTTCCTTATATTTCACAGATGCCATTTGGTTACAGATGATAGTTGGAAAATGCTGTTGTGAAACTATGAATTAGGAATAGTTATCAGACCTGAGCACTCTAATGCCTAAAGTTAAGTTTTTCCTCTGTTCCATCTAAACACTGGCAGAAATAAACCTTGAAAAGTATTACTGCAGGGAGCACCTCACCCCTCCCTTCTAAACAGTGCAAGGACTCAGCCGGGCAGTCAGTTATCAGACTGAGTCAGATGTTCCTTTTCACCAAGCTTCTCGGTCTATCTTCAAGGTAACAAAGCCCTTTGTTGATGGAGTTTTAAGGGCTAAACAGATTTGGGTTAAGGCACAATAAAGTCCATCTATTTGTGTGATCTGGGAGAGTTGCACCAACTCCCTGTGTTCTTACATGTAAATGAAGATGTGTGTGCTAAGTTTCCATCACTGTGAAAAATACCAAGAGAATATTTCAAAGGAGACACACTTGCTCTGGCTCATTGCTGCTGAGTTCGTGGTCACTTTTACTCTCGGCACAGAGCAGAATATCCAGAGGCCACGTCTCCTCGCCGTAGCTCAGAAGCAGAAACGAAGTCCCAATATCCCCTCCAAAGACATGATTCCAATGACCTAACCTCCTCCCACTAAGTCCTTCCTGCTAAACATCCCACCTTCTCCTGATGATGGGCTGGGGATGGAGAGAAACTGTACAACCATGGAAGACCTTGAGATCAAAACTTTAGCAATGAGTTAGTAACCTTCTGTTTCTTGAGCAACTAATTGTTAAGGACCTGCAATGTGCTGCATGTTGTTCTAACACTTGGGATTAATCAGTGAGTAAAGGAAATAGGATTTATCTTCTTAAGCTAAAGACAAAGTGGGTGGGAATAACTTAGAAATGGACCCTCATATTTATACCTGACCCTTCTCACCCCCCCCAAAAAAAACCCAAAACTAGTAACTTTATGCAGTATTGTTTCATTCCAGGTAGGCCCTCAGTAATAAAGAATGGTCATTTCTCAAAAAGGGCTATACAAAGAATCAACAGAACCAAAAGCTGGTTCTTTGAGAAAATCAACAAGATAGATAAACCCTTAGTCAGACTAACCAGAGAACACAGAGAGTGTGTCCAAATTAACAAAATCAGAAATGAAAAAGGGAGACATAACAACAGAATCAGAGAAAATTCAAAAAATCATCAGATCCTACTACAAAAGCCTATATTCAAGAAAACTAGAAAATCTGCAGGAAATGGACAATTTCCTAGACAGACATCAGGTATCGAATTTAAATCAAGAACAGATAAACCATTTAAATAACCCCATAATTCCTAAAGAAATAGAAGCAGTCATTAAAAGTCTCCCAACCAAAAAGAGCGCAGGTCCAGATGGGTTCAGTGCAGAATTCTATCAGACCTTCATAGAAGACCTCATACCAATACTATCCAAACTTCTCCATAAAATTGAACAGACAGAGCGCTACCGAATTCGTTCTATGAAGCCATAATTACTCTTATACCTAAACCATACAAAGACCCAACAAAGAAAGAGAACGTCAGACCAATTTCCCTTATGAATATTGACCCAAAAATACTCAACAAAATTCTTGTAAACAGAATCCAAGAACACATCAAAACAATCATCCATCATGATCAAGTAGGCTTCATCCCAGGTATGCAGAGATGGTTTAATATACGGAAAACCATCAACATAATCCACTATATAAACAAATTGAAAGATAAAAACCACATGATCATTTCATTAGATACTGAGAAAGCATTTGACAAAATTCAACACCCCTTCATGATAAAAGTCCTGGAAAGAACAGGAATTCAAGGCCCATACCTAAACATAGTAAAAGCCATATACAGCAAACCAGTCGCTAACATTAAACTAAATGGAGAGAAACTTGAAGCAATCCCACTAAAATCAGGGACTAGACAAGGCTGCCCACTCTCTCCCTACTTATTTAATATAGTTCTCGAAGTCCTAGCCAGAGCAATCAGACAACAAAAAAGAGATCAAGGGGATACAGATTGGAAAGGAAGAAGTCAAAATATCACTATTTGCAGATGATATGATAGTATATTTAAGTCATCCCAAAAGTTCCACCAGAGAACTACTAAACACCTTCAGCAAAGTAGCTGGGTATAAAATTAACTCAAATAAATCAGTAGCCTTCCTCTACACAAAAGAGCAACAAGCTGAGAAAGAAATTAGGGAAACGACACCCTTCATAATAGTCCCAAATAATATAAATTACCTCGGTGTGAGTTTAATCAAGCAAGTGAAAGATCTGTATGATAAGAACTTCAAGCTTCTGAAGAAAGAAATTGAAGAAGATTTCAGAAGATGGAAAGATCTCCCATGCTCATGGATTGGCAAGATTAATATAGTAAAAATGGCCATTTTACCAAAAGCAATCTACAGATTCAATGCAATCCCCATTAAAATTCCAACCCAATTCTTCAGAGAGTTAGACAGAACAATTTGCAAATTCATCTGGAATAACAAAAAACCCAGGATAGCTAAAACTATCCTCAACAATAAAAGGACTTCTGGGGGAAATCACTATCCCTGAATTCAAGCAGTATTACAGAGCAATAGTGATAAAAACTGCATGGTATTGGTACAGAGACAGACAGATAGACCAATGGAATAGAATTGAAGACCCAGAAATGAACACACACACCTGTGGTCACTTGATTTTTGACAAAGGAGCCAAAACCATCCAATGGAAGAAAGATAGCATTTTCAGCAAATGGTGCTGGTTCAACTGGAGGTCAGCATGTAGAAGAATGCAGATCGATCCATGCTTACCACCCTGTACAAAGCTTAAGTCCAAGTGGATCAAGGACCTCCACATCAAACCAGACACACTCAAACTAATAGAAGAAAAACTAGGGAAGCATCTGGAACACATGGGCACTGGAAAAAATTTCCTGAACAAAACGCCAATGGCTTATGCTCTAAGATCAAGAATAGACAAATGGGATCTCATAAAACTGCAAAGCTTCTGTAAGGCAAAGGACACTGTGGTTAGGACAAAACGGCAACCAACAGATTGGGAAAAGATCTTTACCAGTCCTACAACAGATAGAGGCCTTATATCCAAAATATACAAAGAAATCAGAAGTTAGACCGCAGGGAGACAAATAACCCTATTAAAAAATGGGGTTCAGAGCTAAACAAACAATTCACAGCTGAGGAATGCGAATGGCTGAGAAACACCTAAAGAAATGTTCAACATCTTTAGTCATAAGGAAATGCAAATCAAAACAACCCTGAGATTTCACCTCACACCAGTGAGAATGGCTAAGATCAAAAACTCAGGTGACAGCAAATGCTGGCGAGGATCTCGGAGAAAGAGGAACACTCCTCCATTGTTGGTGGGGTTGCAGACTGGTACAACCATTCTGGAAATCAGTCTGGAGGTTCCTCAGAAAATTGGACATTGAACTGCCTGAGGATCCAGCTATACCTCTCTTGGGCATATACCCAAAAGATGCCCCAACATATAAAAATAGACACGTGCTCCACTATGTTCATTGCAGCCTTATTTATAATAGCCAGAAGCTGGAAAGAACCCAGATGCCCTTCAACAGAGGAATGGATACAGAAAATGTGGTACATCTACACAATGGAATATTACTCAGCTATCAAAAACAATGACTTTATGAAATTAAAGGCAAATGGTTGGAACTGGAAAATATCATCCTGAGTGAGCTAACCCAATCACAGAAAGACATACATGGTATGCACTCATTGATAAGTGGCTATTAGCCCAAATGCTTGAATTACCCTAGATGCCTAGAACAAATGAAACTCAAGACGGATGATCAAAATGTGAATGCTTCACTCCTTCTTTAAAAGGGGAACAAGAATACCCTTGGCAGGGAAGAGAGAGGCAAAGATTAAAACAGAGACTGAAGGAACACCCATTCAGAGCCTGCCCCACATGTGGCCCATACATATACAGCCACCCATATAAACAAGATGGATGAAGCAAAGAAGTGCAGGCCGACAAGAGCCGGATGTAGATCTCTCCTGAGAGACACAGCCAGAATACAGCAAATACAGAGGCGAATGCCAGCAGCAAACCACTGAACTGAGAATAGGACCCCCGTTGAAGGAATCAGAGAAAGAACTGGAAGAGCTTGAAGGGGCTCGAGACCCCATATGCACAACAATGCCAAGCAACCAGAGCTTCCAGGGACTAAGCCACTACCTAAAAGACTATACATGGACTGACCCTGGACTCTGACCTCATAGGTAGCAATGAATATCCTAGTAAGAGCACCAGTGGAAGGGGAAGCCCTGGGTCCTGCTAAGACTGAACCCCAGTGAACTAGACTGTTGGGGAGAGGGGCGGCAATGGGGGAGGGTGGGGAGGGAACACCCATAAAAGAAGGGAGGGGGGGATGTTTGCCGGAAACCGGGAAAGGAATAACACTCAAATGTATATAAGAAATACCAAGTTAATTAAAAAAATGGGCTTCAGAGCTAAACAAAGAATTCACAGCTGAGGAATATCAAATGGCTGAGAAGCACCTAACGAAATGTTCAACATCTTTAGTCATAAGGGAAATGAAAATCAAAATAACCCTGAGATTCCACCTCACACCAGTCAGAATGGCTAAGATCAAAAACTCTGGTGACAGCAGATACTGGCGAGGATGTGGAGAAAGAGAAACATTCTTCCGTGGTTGGTGGGATTGCAGACTGGTACAACCATTCTGGAAATCAGTCTGGAGGTTCCTCAGAAAATTGGACATTGCACTACCTGAGGACCCAGCTATACCTCTCTTGGGCATATACCCAAAAGGTGCTCCAACATATAACAAAGACACATGCTCCACTATGTTCATGGCAGCCTTATTTATAATAGCCAGAAGCTGGAAAGAACCCAGATGCCCTTCAACAGAGGAATGGATTCAGAAAATGTGGTACATCTACACAATGGAGTACTACTCAGCTATTAAAAACAATGACTTCATGAAATTCATAGGCAAATGGAATGAACTAGAAAATATCATCCTGAGTGAGGTTACTCAATCACAGAAAAACACACTTGGTATGCACTCATTGATAAATGAATATTAGCCAAAAATCTCAAAATACCCAAGATGCAATCTACAGAACACAGGAAGCTCAAGAAGAAGGATGATCAAAATGCAGATGCTCCCACTCCTTCTTAAAAGGGGGAAAATATTCATAGGAGGGGATATGGAAGCAAAGTTTAGAGCAGCGCCTCAAGGAATGGCCATTCAGGGCCTGCCCCACATGTGGTCCATAAATATACAGCCACCAAACTAGATAAGATGGATGAAGCAAAGAAGTGCAGGCCGACAGGAACCGGATGTAGATCTCTCCTGAGAGACACAGCCATAATATGGCAAATACATAGGCGAATGCCAGCAGCAATCCACTGAACTGAGAATGGTACCCCTGTTGAAGGATTCAGAGAAAGGACTGAAAGAGCTTGAAGGGGCTTGAGACCCCATATGAACAACAATGCTAACCAACCAGAGCTTCCAGGGACTAAGCCACTACCCAAAGACTGTACATGGACTGACCCTGGGCTCCAACTGCATAGGTAGCAATGAATAGCCTAGTAAGGGCACCAGTGGAAGGGGAAGCCCTTGGTCCTACCAAGACTGAACCCCCAGTGAATGGGATTGTTGGGGGCAGGGCAGTAGTGGGGGGAGGGTTGGGAGGGGAGCACCCATATAAAATGGGAGGGTGAGGAGTTAGGGAGTTAATGGCATGAAAACCAGGAAAGGGAATAAAATTTGAAATGTAAATAAGAAATACCCTATTTAAAAAAGATGAAAAAAAGAAAGAATGGTCGTTTCTGTAAACTCCACAAGAACGCTCCCTTGTAGAGAATGCACTATATACTAGGCTTGGCTGCAAGAGCATGGTGCTGGCGTGCCTAAACTTACTTAATACTTACAGTTGCCCTAAAGGCAAGGTAGGTGTTTTCCTTTTACAAGGATGAAAATACTATTGCTCAGATTGGGGGGAGAGGGGCAGGAACGAAGACAAAAGCAAAAAAAAACGAGAAATCTTCAAAACCACGGACATGGTGAACAGCAGAGCCGAACTCTAACTCCAGAGGTTGCGTCTGGGTTCCCTCAACAGCAAATCGTCCGAGGAATAAAATCCCAACCATTTGAAAGAAGCCCAAAATTTTCTTCTCAAACACTGAAGAAAGCTTCAACTGTGTATTAGGTGGGTTAGTTCTGCCCTCTGGTGGAAACCCAAAGAGGGACAGGAGTACTAAGACCATTAGCTACAACAAAGGGAAAAGAAGTCGCCCACATTCTCAGCGCCTCAAAAGTTTGAACACTTATAAAAAGGACAGAAAATCTAATAGCAACACTTAATAATACAAAGTGAGTTTCCGAGTACCTCACACAACACGGATTCCCTCATGTTTTAGCCACACAGGCAAAGCACCCAAGGTGAAAGGAAACAAGGTAACATTTGAAGCAATAAACAGCAGAGGTTGAATTTTTACTAGAAATAGTTCTAAGTGAAACGGGTTTTGTTAGTATTGAAACGACGAGGTCACGAGTCTACAGCACACTACCTGCCGGGGATGGATTAAAAAGGAATGCGGTATTCTTTTCATTTTCCCGCTGGAGTTCTTATTAAGGCTGTCGAGTTCCTTAGAATGATGCCCCCACTGGCCTTACTGGTACTGGGCATTCCTTCCTGTCAGCTCCCCAGTAGGAACCTGTGTGGAGTAAGACATCACCTCTTCACTCACCACGCTGGTCTAACACCAGTGGGTGTCAAATATAAGAGCGGCTGCAAACTGGCAATAGCACGGGCTTTCTCGAACAGCCTCTACACCGTTACATTTCTGTGCTCCAGCAGCTAAGAAGAGTGGGATAGGCCATACATCCCTCTTCCCTCTGCTCTTCAATCACAGCCACGCCAGCAACCCCATATCGCACAGGCCGAAGGGCTCTCCGAAAGACTGACGCTATTCCTTAGAGTGGTAAGAAACCATCACCTTCAACCACTCTCTTAGGCTACATGTTCTCTTGTCTCTTCCCAACAGAGTCCCAAGAGAATATAGTGTTTGTGCATCTGTGTCCTGAGCATCTGTAGCTTCGTGTAAGCGTTGATTTATCTGGGGGGAAAGGACATGCTCGCCTCCATCTTGAGTCTAACACATCAGCTCTGTAGTAGCCTGAACCAGCAATGCTGTCCTCATTTGTCCTACAGTCTCCTCCTCTCCCTTAAAGCACTTTTAATCCACCCTCTAGAACAAGGAAGTCAGTCATAGATACAACTGAAATACTTTTGCTTAGAAAGTATTAGCCAGCGCGGTGGTAAACACCTATGCCATCTGTTAGTATCTGTAATGAGGCTTGAAAGGTGGGTTCACTGATGGAGCTCGGAGGTAGGCTCTGCATTTGACATTACCCAGCAAGCTCGCATTGTATACAGCCCAATAGGTGTTCTAAGGACAAAGGAATAACTTTAAAGAACTAAGGTAGCGCTTTGAAGAGGTATTTAAAGGTTCATTAAGCTTCATACCGCAACAATTTTTTTATCTGGCAATAAGTCTATTTTCTCTTATCATCCTACTGAAGACAAAAAGCTTTTGAGTTTTCAGTAGCACAGTAAAGCAGATAGAAAATTTAACACATGATTGTTTGGGCTGTCAAAACGACACAGAGTCATTGGAGGGAATATCTTCATTTTGACTTCATAAGTAACAAGGTAGTTGTAATAGTTAACATTTTAACCATAAGAAACTGGAATGGTAGTTTCATTTAGTTCTTTATATCACGATTGTTTAGTGTTTCTCTTGTATTTTCTAGTTTGATCATTGCGTTAATAGTATCAGGTAGGCGGTGTTCCCTTTTCCATATGCTATGAAAACAGCTTATTTATGTTAAAATCCATCGTGTCCAAGGTTAAATAGTGGGAAAGAAGTTGAAGCCACAAGCATCTGATGAGGAATCAGGTGCTAACACTGTGTCATAGGAGTTTTGGAAAACCAAAATCACACTGTAGGCAGGAGAAATGGCTGAGAGTACACACTACTCTAGCATAATAGGACCAGAGTTCAGATCCAACAGCCAGGTCAGGTGGCTTACAACTGCCGGTAACCCCAGCTCCAGGGGATCTTACACCCTCTTCTGGTCACCAGAGATATCCCTTCCCCCCCCACACACACACATACATGTACACATACTGTATATATAAAAATAAAGGCAAAATACAATGTCTCAGTGTATCTAACTTCTGACACCATCTCTTCTGTTGTGGATAAACTTACCTTTCACACAGTAGCAACTGTTGCTATTTAGCCTACTGTTGATTTAAGATCTTTTAGGATCCCCTTTGCTCACTTTTCTAGTAAATGTACTCACACCAATATATCTATGGAAAACATGATTTCTTCTAATAAAAGAACAAAACAAAACTTGAGCTCTGAATGTTAGCGTCCTCTACTTGACACATCAGTTACGGTGCCAGAAAAGCTTCTTTGAAACTCAGGAGAACTTCATTGTGTCTAATTGCCCAGTAAATCTAATATACGATTGCTTCAATCAGTAGTCAAGATGAAAAGTATCCATCTGATTTTGGTTTGGCTTTGTACGACGTCTCCGATATCTGGGTGTACCCGGTACAATCATAATGGATCTCGCTTTGGGATTCGAGGAGCTACTTTTCAAAAGTCCTCTCTCCGCGTGCTACTTATTCCCTCACTGGTTAGCCTGGAGCTCCTGTGATACAGTGGTGGCCCCTGATTTCTCATCAGATGCTTGTGGCTTGTGGCTTACAAATAAGGAAGAAACGCTTTCAAATATTGAACCGAAGAAACGAGATTTAGCCATCGTGTCTAAGACTAAAAGTTAAACTGTTTAAAATATAATTATCCTAATATAACGATATATATTCATTTGATTTTCTAATCTGGAGACATAAATTGGATAGAAAAGCAATACTATTATTCTTCCATCCCTTTATTTTACATTAAATTCACAGGAACCAACACGCAAAAGGACGGTGTTGAAAGTGCGCCATCTCGTGGTGAGGTGTTCAAACTGTTGAAGTAGAATTTGAAGAAAACAATGCATGCAGTCAGGGCTCGGCCTCTCATCTATTTAGTCTGCAGCAGACCCTCGAGTTGTGTTTAAAAGGCATGGCAAGCTTCCTAGGCAGAGTCCTGGAAATATTCATCTCCTGGTACCCAATAGCGCTCCCAACAGGACCGTTGGTGTGTTGTAAGTTGGTCTCAGGGCTAACTTGTGAAGACAGCATTTGATTCTATGAAATGGGCACACCGAGATTGAAAATACCCATGCATATGGGCACACTGGGGTTTAGCAGGAGCGCTAATCCATCATTCCCAGCATCTGAGAGGAGAGTTGATACAGGACTGCTAAATGGAATGGTCTTCATGAAGAGTAAGGTCTCAGTTAATTTGCATCTGCTGTCAAAGGGTTGTTATCCAAGAGACACAAAATACCCTTCACACTCTAGCAGGATGATGAGACACAGATCGTGGGGGAACACCAGCTTGCTCCCTGGCTTGATCAGAGGGGCCATGGAAGGAAGTCACTGCCAAGCTGAATGCCCAGCTCCGATCCCGCTTAGCCAAGGCCAGCCTCTTCCGAATGTTATGTGTGCTTTTACTCCACGCACCAATTAGGGAATCTTGTGGTCTAGATTTTATGTAGGTTCAACCCAGAGAGCAGGGTCAACAGGGTCTTTCGAGAAGTTTTGGTAAGTTTTAAGCTAGCCGTTGGACTTCCTCTAAACAGGTAAATGTATACACAGACAATGTATACTGTATCACGGCAACCAGAAAAGCGCTGTCATCCAGAAGTTATCTGTCTTCTTGGTACATCAAAGTGGGTTGATATCAAGCTATGCAGCAAAATTCTAGCTAGACTATCCAAGAAAAGGTGGAGACCGTGTACAGAACCTGAAGTAGGAAAGAGACCATTCTGACCACCCCATGCTGATCTGTTTGGTAAATATCGATCCCCAGAAAAGACCTTGAGAGACTAATGAACTCAATAGAAGAGAAATGAACAAAAATGAAAAACCCAAAGAGTCTTAAAAACACACAGGTAAATGATCACTTTCTCATGATGGAAACGCCAGACCCAGACAGCTCTCTGGTGATTTCTAGATAACAACGAAGGAGGATAACATTCCGGACCTATACAAGCATCCAGGAGACTGGAAAGGGGGTAGGGGAGCACACATCTCAGACACTGTAAGAAGTTAGACCAACATTTCTTATGCACACAAATCCAGTACTCTCAACATGCATATGTGCACATACACAGATGCACATACACACATGTGCACATGATATGCACATATATGCACACACTCACACATATATAGTCCAAGAATATAAAGAATAAGTATCCTAACTTAATCCAAGGAATAGGAGGATGTTTTAACACTAGAACATCCACACAGGACCATCCTTAAGTCACGAAGGCAACTCATGAAAACAAAAGAGAGCTGACATTGTTCTGTATGTTTTCCTTAATATCTGGAACATGACAGAAACACCAACATGTTTTGCTGAATTGCAGACTTTCAGTCTATAAGATGTGCCACAAGAAAAGAAAGAAGGAGAAAAGAAAAAGAAAAAGAAGAGGAAAAGAGAATAGGAAAAGGCATAGGCTTATAGACTAAAAGAGAGAAAGTTGTTTTTTACTTGCTTAATGCAAATCTACTAGACATTCAGTTACAATGAACTGTGTTTGGTAAGGCTGCCAGCCAAAAGATAAATATATTGCACTTCAGTATATAAGCAACAGACCATTCAAAGTGAAGTAAGATGTATTCACAATATTATAACTAATATGGAGTTTAGAGCTACACTTAAGGATACATATGTTATATAGGTACTAGACATAGATAATGAAAAGATAGTGTTGCTAAGAGACATGTTAATGATGTATACAAGCTGTGTTGAGACAAGAGTACTAGGCATATTGATATAGACCCTGTAGTCTCAATCAAAACTAATGTGCACTGATTATAAAATGTATGTAGAAATGTAAAATGTGATGTAACTTGGAAAATGTTCAAGAAAGATTATAAAGCTGCCATTGTTAGATTATAAAACTTACCAAATTGGTATGATGGAGTCCAAGAAGACTCTATTTCAGTAGGTAAGGACATGTGTCGACACTGCTGGGGCAAGTGGGAACTCATTTCTATACACTCCTCCCACTATTCTCAGAACTGCAGACTATTCATTGACTCTAAACACAAAATTATAAAGTGTACAGCTGGGCTGGCAAGACGGCTCAGCACTAAGGGTGCTTGCTGCCAAGCCTAGTGACCAGAGTTCAATCCCTCAGCCCCACCTGATACCAGGAGAGAGTCTACTTTCACAAGTTGACTTTTGATCTGCACATCTATGCCCTAAAGCATGCTTCCACCCGCCCAAATAAATAAATGTAATGATTATTTTTAAATGTAAAACTTCTAAATATGAAGGTGGAAGAAAATTGCCGTGTAAGGAGACTGGATAAATTTCTTCCATGCAACATGAAAAACATGACTTATAGAAGGGAAGTCATTTGGAACAATAGAAAAAAAAATGAAAACATTTCCTCCGAGGTCCTAACAAATTGAAAGAAGAGACAGGTGAATAAAGCATTTGATCAATAATCTATACCCTGGAACACCAGTAAGAAAGCAACAAAGGTAAATCATTTAAGTTCACACTTCGCCATGAAAACTGTACGAAACCAGGGAACACGGAAAGGTGCTCAGTATTCATCCATCGTTAGGATAGAAATGAAAGCTAACCCTTGAGAGACTGGAGGCCCCAGGCAGTTCAGGGGTCTGGTGGGGTGGGAGGGTGGGGCCATCCTCGTGGATGGGGAGGTGGGGAGGCAGTGTGGGATGTGGAACAGTCAGTGGGTGGACCCGGAGGGGAATAAAATCTGGAGTGTAAAAATAACAATAATAATAATAATAATAATAATAATAATAATAATAGTACCACTGCTGCCCTGGCAGTACAGTGGCAAGAACTACTGACTGTATTAAGTGTTGACAAGAATTAGAAATAGGGCTGGAGAGATGGCTCAGTGACTAAGAGCACTGACTGCTCTTCCAGAGGTCCTGAGTTCAATTCCCAGCAACCACGTGGTGGCTCACAACCATCTATAATGAGATCTGATGCCCTCTTCTTGTGTGTCTTAAGACAGCTACAGTGTATATAATAAATAAATAAATAAATAAATAAATAAATAAATAAATAAATCATCTTTAAAAAGAAAAGAAAGAAAAAAGAAAAGAAATTTACCAAGACCCTGTCTCAAATTAAAAGAGAAAAATAAATACATAAAAATAAAAGAATTAGAAATAAATGGAACTCATACATTTCTTGAGAAAAGGGAATTATCTTCCTATGTCCTTAAAAAGTTCCTTTGCAATCTGCGATAAAGCACCACAACCAGGTGGACTTACAGAGTACCTTATCCACCATCATGGTATTCCACACAGTACTGATGCGGACGAAGGAACTCACTTCACACCCAGAGAAGTGCGACAGTGGGCCCATGATCATGGAATCCACTGCTCTTCCCATGTTCCCCACCATCCTGAAGCAGCTGGTCTAATAGAAAAGTGGAATGGCCCTTTGAAGGCACAGTTACAATGCCAATTAGGTGGCAGCAGCATGGAGGGCTAGGGCAGAGTTCTTCAGAAGGTAGTATATATTTTGAGTCAGTGTCCGACAAATGGTACAATTTCTCCCATAGACAAAATCCATGGGTCCAGGAATCAAGGGGTGGAAAAGGGAATAGTTCCACTCACTATCACTCCTAGTGACCCACTAGGAAAGTTTTTGCTTCCTGTCCCCACAACCATAAATTCTGCTAGCCTAGAAGTTTTGGTTCCAGAAGTGGGAGTGCTCCTACCAGGAGCCACAACAAACATTCCACTGAACTGGAAGCCCAGACTACCCCTTGGTCATTTTAGGTTTTTAATGCCCTTAAACCAACAGGGTAAGAAATAACAGTTTGGAGGGGTGATAGATTCAGATTTCCGTGGAGAAATTGGATTGCTTCTCCACAATGGAGGTAAGACGGAATATGTCTGGAGTGTAGGAGATCCCTTAGAGTGTCTTTTGGTACTGTAATTAAAGTCGATGGGAAACTACAGCAGCCTAATCCAAGCAGGATGACAAAGGACACAGACCCATCAGGAATGGCAGTATGGGTCACTCCTCCAGGAAAAGAGCCAAGACCTGCTGAGGGGCTTGCAGAGGGTGGAGGAAATGCAGAATGGGTAGTAGAGGAAGGTACTTATAAATACCAGCTTAGGCCACGTGACCAGTTGCAGAAATGAGGATTTTAAGTGATATGTGTGGTTCTGTTTTATTTTGCTAAGAACACATTTGTAGAGATGTTTGTGCTTTCTCCCAATTTCTTTCCAAGAATATCAATTGGTATTTATGTTGAGATACTAAAAGGCTGTTCCCAAGGGACAGTAACCTATTCTAAGTTTACAATGCACTTGCCATTGTACTACGGATAATTATATCATGTTACACATATTTTAATGACCTGATTACTGTTTCATTTGGACATGATATATTATTTGTGTCAAGTTGAGAAGGGGCGGATTGTGATGGCTAGTCTTGGTTGTCAACTTGACTACATCTGGAATGAACTACAATCCGGAAATGGAGGGCACAGCTGTGATCCAGATTTTGAGGCTGGAAGATACAGGCTTCTGCCTCAGATCTTGGCATGGAGATCTGGAGGCATAGTGGCCGTGAAAAGCTTAGGCCTAGGCAAGGTAGTACACACCTTTAATCCCAGGAGACTGAGGCAAGCAGATCTTTGAGTCCAAGGCCAGCCTGGAACAAAACAAATTCCAGATCCAGGCATGGTGGTACACACCTTTAATCTGGGCCACACCTTCTGATGTAAGCCTACATAAGGAGAGTAGAAGAGAGACTCCCTCTCCAACTGCTTGCACTTGCTAGCACATCTGTTGGAACCTACTTTTTTTTTTTTTTTTCAGGATTCCAGCTTATACAGAAGACCAACTGAAACAAATAAGCTCATGGGATTGAGTGATTTTTAGACTTCATTCACAGCTTCCCAGTTAGTTGGACTGCATTACAATAAATCCCCCACCCCTTTTTAAGATTTACATACATACAGAGTATACATAGCTGGCTTCAGACACACCAGAAGGGGGCATCAGATCTCATTACAGATGGTCGTGAGTCACCATGTGGTTGCTGGGAATTGACCTCAGGACCTCTGGAAGAGCAGTCAGTGCTCTTAACCTCTGAGCCATCTCTCCAGCCCTAAATTCCCTTAATATAGAGAGACATTGCATAAATTCTGTGACTCTAGAGAACCCTAATACACCAAGGAACGTAGAAAGATGCTTAGCCTCCATCATTCACTAGGGTAGGAATGAAATCTGTAAATAAGAAAGTGCTACTACTGCCCTGGCAGTGAGTGTTGAGAAGAATTAGAAATAAACGGAACTCTCATTCATTTTTTGAGAAAAGGGCGCCAATTTGGAAAATATCATGATGCATCCTTAAAAAGTTACTTTCCAATCTGTGATAAAATACCACAACCAGGGGGGAGGCCGGTAATGGGGGGAGGATGGGGAGGGGAACACCCATATAGAAGGGAAAGAGGAGGGGTTAGGGGGATGTTGGCTTGGAAACTGGGAAAGGGAATAAAACTGAAATGTAAATAGGAAATAAATTAATAAAGATGGGGAAAAAACGTAAACAAAAACAAAAAACAACAACAACAACAACAACAAAAATACCACAACCGAAGCAACCAGGGGAAGGGGTTTGTTTCAGCTCACCATTTACAGTTTAGTCCATCACGAAGGGCAGGCAGGGCAAGAGCTCCGGGCAGGAGGTGGATGCAGGAACTGAAGCAGACTGTGAGGCAGTAAGTAATCCTTTGCCCTGTGTTTGCTCAGCGTCCTTCTGCCTGCACCCAGGCCGTGCACACAGGGACAGTATCATTGATGGTAGGCTGGGCCACACCAATCAGTAAACAAGAAAATGCCCCACGGGTTTGTCTATTGACCAATCGGTTGAGGGATTCCCTCTTCCTAGGTGATTCTAAGTTATTTCAAGTTAACAACAATAACAACAAACAAAACAAAACTGAACTTACCAGCACAACAACATAGACATATTGACATTTTCTTCAAAAACTAAATATACTGGATTAGATGCTCCCTCCAAATGACCGAGCAAAGGTTTCCATAACAAAGGGGACACACTATCTCAAGAACAGAAGTGGAGGCTGGAGAGGTGGCTCAGAGGTTAAGAGCACTGGCTGCTCTTCCAGAGGTCCTGAGTTCAATTCCCAGCAACCACATGATGGCTCACAGCCATCTGTAATGGGATCCGATGCCCTCTTCTGGTGTGTGTGAGGACACCTACAGTGTACTCACATGCATAAGATAAAAATAAGTAAATCTAAAAGAAAAAAAAGTGTATTTAAAAACCAAGAAAGAAATGACAGGGCAGCTAAGCTCAGAGAAACAGAAAAGGCAGTCAAGAAGGAAAAGGTAGTCAAGGTAGGAAAGTCTGCATACCATTGCAGGGTATGTAGACCCGAGTGCCCAGCACTGTGTACATATATGTACCTGGGGCAAAGAGGGGTGCTGGTACCACCCCCAGGAGTCTTAGTTGCACTTTACAGCTTCTTGATTTCTTTCCTGGTAGTACTGGAGAGAAACCCTCAGCAGGGTGCTGTACAACAAGACACCCCCCACCAAACTATAAGAGATCTCCATCACAATACACATGCTAATCAAAAAACACAATAGGAGTCAGTCTTGAAGGATTCCTTTGAAAGCTCAGGAAAGCACTGAAAAGGTGGAAGCATGGAACAAAGAACTTCAGCTTTTTCTTTTTTAAAATGACTTATTTATTTATGTATATGAGTGCACTGTAGCTGTCCTCGGACACCCTGGAAGGGGGTATCAGATCCCAATACAGATGGTTGAGCTCTCCAGCTCTCAGTCAGGTTCGAAACTAATCAATGGGCTTAAAAAGGATCAAAATAAAATGGATGAAAATAAAAAGACAAATCAAAACGTGTGTGGGGAAAATTCTGAGTTAAGAAATAAACAAACAGGTTGGAAAGATGGCTCAGTGGTTAAGAGCACTGACTGCTCTTCCAGAGGTCCTGAGTTCAAATCCCAGCAACCACACAGTGGCTCACAACCATCTGTAATGGGATCGGATGCCCTCTTCTGGTGTGTGTGAAGACAGTTACAGTGTACTTATATATAATAAGTAAATAAATCTTTAAAAAAAAATTAAGTTCAAAACCCAGAAATCTAGGAGAAAAGTTCAACAAATCAGACTAAAACAAGAAAATCAATAGAAAGCCCTCTAGTGTGTGAGTTACTTTTGTCAACTTGACCCAAACTAGAATCTGAGAGGAGGAACTCCAGTTGAGAAAATGCCTGTATAAGATGGCAGTAGGCAAGTTGGTAGGGCATCTTCTTAGTGCCCGGGAAAGGCCCAGCCTGAGGTGGAGCATGCCATCCTTATGCTAGCAGCCATGTTCTCTAAGAAATCAGGCTGAGAACCCTGCTGTGGTGAGATGCCCCATGCCTTTAATCTCAGCATCCATGGAGACAAAGGACAAAGACAGGTGGATATCTTGAGTTCAAGGCCAGCCTAGTCTATGTTCCAGAACAGTCAAGGCCACAGAGAAATTGTCTCAAACCAAAACCAACTGAGGGGTATGGGGTGAAGGGGTTGTTGTGGGGAGTATGCAGGCTGAGGAAGCCTGAAGAATGAGCAATCAAGTAGGCAACATCCCTCTGTGGCCTGTTTTAGCTCCTGCCCCAATTCCTGTCCTGCCTGCTTTTGATGCTGAGCTGATTATGAACTATGAATGAAATAATTCTTCTCAAACTGCTTTTGGTAATGGTGTTTCATCAACAGCAATAGTAACCCTAAGATACCCCCACCCCCACTCCAACCCAGGTGAGGCTAGTCAGGTAAGAGAGGCAGGACCACGTACCTAGGAACAATTACATTTAGATAATAAGGGGGCTTGGAGAGAAGCAATCACAACTTCCAAAGCTTGGGATACAACTAAGAAACTAAATCCGATACCAATGATGTTGAAGAAACTGAGGTACAGATTAATGACACAAAAAGCATATTTAATGCAACTACGGAAATTCCTCAAAGTCCAGCAGAGGCAGATAGATCTCTGAATTCCAGGACAGCCATGGCCATAAAAAGAAACCCTTTTGACAAACTAATTCCCCAAATGTAAGGAGAAAAATGGACCACCAACTCCAGGATGCATTCAGAAATCAAAATTACCAAAACACAAAATCAAAATCCCTGTTCATGCCCTATTATATATAAAATGCTAATAGTACAGACGACTGACAGCTTCAAGAGGTGTCAAATTATTTCTACAGGTAATCCCACTAGAATAGTAATTTGTTCATCAGGAATCCCTAAAGTCAGGGAAGCAATCTATTAGGTGTGGCCCTATTGGAGGTGTGTCACACTATGGGCGTGGGCTTTAAGACTCTTGTACTAGCTGCCTGCAAGTTAGTATTCTGATAACAGCCTTCAGATGAAGATGTAGAACTCAGCTCCCTGCACCAGGCCTGCCTGGATGCTGCCATGTTCCCACCTTGATATGGACCGAACTGAAGGACAGAATTCTCATAAGCATAAGGTGACTGACAGAGACCACTAAACCAGCACCACAGATTGGCCCACTCCTTGAACAAGCAGAGCTGGCACTAAATGTCCCCTAGGCTCCCTGTGGCGATAGGTATTGTGGAGACAGAAAATACCCTCATGTTTTTGCTGGTGGATGATTAACTCAGGGGCCCTTCATTGTTTTAAGGAGTTGCTGCTTCAACTAAGATGTTTATCTACAAGTCTGTATGACTAGCAAGAAAAGATACTGGAAGAGAACTCAGCGAGGATATGGCAAGCCCCTCTGTGATCACCCAATTCCCTCCACAGCTTAATGCACTTATTTCCAGGGCAAACACATTCATAAAATCAAACGGCACACATCACTAAACCTCTGACAAGATTATCGTAACAAAACAAAATTATTTATTTTCTTTGGTACATAAAAAGATATTTACAGACATAAAAACATTAAAATAGACTTCAGAAATAAACAGGACTCTACAAAGGATATTTAACACTGAAAAGCTCATACTGACAAACATTTAAATTGACAGACTCAAGTTGATAGGCACATAATACAAATTTGGTAAAACGTGTCTCAGAGGCTAACACTGAAGCACATCTGTTTTCAAGACTCCATAAAAAATCCAGACTTCCCTTGCCAAAAAGTCCAATCAATTTTGTCTTAGCATGTAACTACAAATAGATAAAATAAATTTTGCATAAGTCAATCTTGGTGTATTATGGACAATTAATTTTTTAAGCATTAAGCTGTGATTATTTTAAGAGGCTGTATGTCCTCCATTCACAAAAGGCATCAACATTACGTTTACTTTAAGTTAAAATCGGATTTCTTTTCTTTTCTTTAAAAAGTAGCCCTTACAATCTGCAGTTGACTGACTAAAAGGTCACAATCTTTGTAAGTTCTTTTTACTCTTTTTAGTTCCAGGCAAAGGACCCATTTTGCAGCTGGCTTTTAGGTTCTTGCTATTCAAACAGTCTTTGTTGTTATGGTAAGCACACAGACACTTTGTACAATATTCGAATTTACAACTTTCCCGTTTGCAGACTGCTCGCTCTAAATAATGGTCATATTTTGCAGGGAAATTACAGCGAACACAGGCTTTGAGGCTTTCGTTGTTTTTCAATGTCTTTGCCACCTAAAAGAAAAAAAAAATTCATACATGAATTTTAGTGTCCCGAATGAATGTTAACTAAACCAGGAAGGGCAGCCATGCTTCCAATATAGACATTTTAGAATATATCACCCAATGGGTTCAGAGTAGGAGGCCTTAACTTCTAAAAGGAATACCTTTTATCCAACTGTTCTCCTTTTGACAGTAGCAACTATAAAATGTTTACTATAAACCCAAACAACATCATCATGTCAACTAATTTAATAGCAGACACTAGATACCAGACAGTGCCAAACTGTCGTATGAAGCTGTATTTCTATATGTACTCCTCATTTCTAAAGACAGTTACCTCCAGGAACTCATTGTGCCGGCTGTAGACAGAACCCCTCTGACCACGTTGACTGGGTTGAACATCTTTTTTGGGAGGTGCCCAGGTCGATGACTTTTGAACACAGGTTAGTGCAGTTCTGCCCACGACATATCCTCTGGTTGAAGCATGTAGTGACAACTTATTGCTTTCCTGATCGAAAGTTTAAAAAGAGATTTTAAATTTTTTTGTACTCATTACGTTTGCAGGAATGCAATACTAGCGCCCTGCCCTGGACAGAGCTGTGCACAGAAACACTCCAAAACAGACCCACTCAAAGTGTGAATCAGAAAAGCCTATTAGGAATTCAAGGAGCCTTTTAAACTAGCCAAGGTCAAGACTAAAATTCTGTCCTCAGAACAAGTGGTCATTCTTCCCACTACCAGTAGATGGCAGCAGTCAGTTAACAAACACATTTTAGGTTTTGAGAGGGTTTCATGATGTAGCTCAGGCTGTCCTTAAAACTTCTCAAGGCTGCAGCATTCCAAGATTATAGATGCTTGCCACAACCCTGCCTTATGGGTGCATTTCAGTCACATAATGATCAACTGCCAAAAATATCACAATTACCAAGTACTTCAGAAAATTAAACTCTTCCTCTATACCAGCAGTTCTCTACCAGTTGCTTGTGACCACTCTGTGGTGTGTCAAATAGCCCTTTTTTCAGGGGTCAATTCACATATCCTGCATATTTTCATTACAGTTCATATCAGTAGCAAAATTACAGTTATGAAGTAGCAACAGAAATAATTTTATAGTTGGCTCATCATAGGAGGAAGTCTATTAAAAGGTTACTAAAAGGTTACAGCATTAGGAAGGTTTAATCACTCTCTACAGTAAGAATCTTCAGTGTGCTGATAATTCATTATTTTTCTGGTAACTGATAAACACGTTACCAATTTTTCAACAGTGGTTTGTAAATCAGTCCACACACTAAAGTGTTTCCAAGTCACACAAAGTAGAATTTTTTAAACATAGGCTTATTAATGAATTTTACAGAAGACCTGTACATGAATTTAAGGCATTTACAAGCATTTGTCTCTACCTCTGGCAGCTTAAGAAAACAGCATTTTGAAAGACTTACAATGACTCTCTGCATGGCTTTGCTGTATTGCTGGAATGCTCCTTTATCGCTTTCTAGTATCTTCTTCCAAATTCTGCTCACTTTAGACAAACTAAAAAACAAAGGAGACAAAGGTCTAAGTCCAACAGAGAACAGAAGCGAATGGCTACAAACTACACTGGCCGACTAAGTCCTGAAACCGAGTAGATTAAGCTTTAGGTATGAAGGAGCCTAGTTATTAGTTATTAGTAAAGGGCCAAAGTTTCTTAAACGCTCCCACCAAACTTGTACCCATTTTTTTTGAGTACCTATTGGGATAAACAATTTTACACTGGTACAGTGTGTGGACCTCTACCTTAGTTGTTTCATAGGACACTAGACTACTTGTAACCAATTTTGAAAAAAATCTATTACACACAACTGAAATGGTACACTTCACAATGCAGAATACAGAAACCAGGAAATAACAGAAACCAAAATAGCCACCCGTTTCATTTCAGCTAGTCAGATAATGCAGGATAGAATACTAATGGCAAGAGTACGAAATTCAAACTGAAAAGACAGGATGCAGATTTTCATCCACTTCAAATGTCAACCACGCATTTAAAGTCAGCACTGCAATCAAACTCACTTTATTAAGTCCATGCCGCTGAGCTTCATGAAAATATTAGCTAACAGGTGCATACATCCCCTCCGGGAGAGCTCAGCCAGGATATCTAGGTGTTCCACGCCCATTTTTTTGCCAATTATATTTTGCAGTGTAATGTTTCCGCTGGCAATAACTTCCTTCAGCATTTCTTGATCCACTTTAGAGTTTCGCTTGCCATTCTTTTTTAATGTTGAGCAAACCACTCTTTGAAAATGCAGGGCAGGCAGCAGGTTTTTGTTGGGATGCTGGTCTGGGCTCTGCGATGACAGCAGCAGATGGGCCTGGGAACTGTTTCTGAAATTCTCCAGGATAAGGATGCCATCGTCACTGTCACTCTGTATGAATGATGAGTAGCCGCTGTCCTCATACAGTCTGCTGGCCTCCAGCTCTTCCACTTCCTTTGAACTATCTAGTATATTTTGTACACGTTGATTTTCCTTGTTATCATGTCCCACAATTGGTGATTCGACAAAAGACAATCTTTCATGGTTTCCAACACAATTGTCACAGGAAGGTTCCAAACACACAGGACTGTAGGAACCTTCCCTCCCACTGTCCTCAGTCTTCACCACCTCAAGCTCCAAAAGATCAGGGTTGCAATTAAAACACTTCATGGTAACCGAAAGAACAGGGCTTTCTTCTTTACAACCTACAAAAAGAACACATGAAACAGAATAAAAATCACTTTTGTGCTAACTTGATCCCTAACCTCTTGCTGGGGACTGAACCCAGGGTGTTACAGTATCACAGCCCTTATATACATACCCAGCACCAGAAATGGGTACTTCCCATTACCATGGTGTGCATGTGCCAACAGACAGGACATTAACCCAATACTACAAACTAAAGCCCATACATGACACTGTTTCAGGATGCCACATCCCATCTAGCTACCATTTCCACAGGCTTTCTTTGAACTAATGAACTAAGTCCCCTCTCCCCCCATTTGATTCTTCTGTGTGGGTATGCCGAGAGTCAAGATGCACAAGTGGTCAGAGGACAACGGGATTTAGTTGGTTTTCTTCTACCTTCATGTGACTAGGCACAGGTGGCACGCACATTCACCCTAGCTGCCACTTTCATGACCCCCCTTAGTCAGTGCCTCTGACATGAGATGCACTTCCTCATTTCTGCAAGACACAGAGGACTTGCAGGAGCAAGAAAACCATAGTGGGCAGCTCTGGCATCAGAGCTAGTGTGGAGATGCTCTTCGCCTACGCTTACAGTGCTGATCTTTGGCCCACACTGCTCTAACTCTTGCACTCATGAGCTATTCCAGTTGGCCTGGGACTGCATTTCACATTTTGTTTAAGCATTTTTTAAAAACTTTTCCAGACTACAGGATTCTCTCTTTTTTGGTTTTCTAAATTAGAGAAAAGTATCAGAAGATAAAAATCTGGGGAAAGGGGCTGGAGAGATGGCTCAGCGGTTAAGAGCACTGACTGCTCTTCCAGAGGTCATGAGTTCAATTCCTAGCAACCACATGGTGGCTCACAACCATCTGTAATGGGATCTGATGCCCTCTTCTGGTGTCTGAAGACAGCAACAGTGTACTTATATATAATAAATAAATAAATCTTAAAAAAAAAAAATCTGGGGAAAAAGTACATATATAAAATAGCTAAATCCATCTTAGAGCAACAGGCTTCCAAAGATCAACTAAGTGCTCCTAAACAAAAGGAAATATTTTGTATTCTGTTTATGTTGTTGAGCAGACATAAAGGGAGATTAACAAATTCCATAGCCACCCCCCCCAATCAAACAAATGTGAGGCACACATCTAGTCTTACCATTTCATTCACCACTTAACCACAAAAATCTGGCCTTGGTTTTTCCATCCACAAAATGGGAAAGAAAACAAAACTATATTAAGTGATCTAATTGAAAGTAGCTTCTTAAAAATCTAGTTAGTCACAGTAAGGCAAACTTGTTGGCATTTCTTACATTGCAAATCAAGATAAATTCCACCCAAGTACAAAACTAGGAGGCAAAACTTCAAACGAAAAAATCTGATGAGTTTTCTGATCAGCTCATTCTATTAGATTGGGGGAGGGAGGGTGTCTGTCCTTAAAATGAACTTACAGATAAAAGGAAAAATATTTCATTATTTCATTGTTTTAGAACTCAAGATAGCACCCCTTGGCCAATCCCGGGAGTGGGGAAAGGTTGATAGTTATAAAGTGCTGACCTCTCATTTAACTTCTAGATATAGGCTTTACACTCCATATTAAATACTGAAATTAAAGCTGGTGTTAACGTTTCTTAGCTTCTCCATATGTTACCTAGGTTTCAGTATCAGTACCCAGCCATGTGGCCGAGGTCGAACACCATCCCTTTACTTAAGGGTGAGGGAAGGTAACTGAAACTATAAGTCAAGAGAAAACCTTAAAGCCTACTTTGAAAAATATTTAAATGTACTAATTATTATTTTTTAAACTTTCTTCAAGGCTGTAAACCAAGTGGGGGAGGGGACTTGGGGGCAGTAAGCATTTCCTGGAAAGGAAAGTTGAGCAAAAGAAGCCCATCGTAAAACCATTAAATTTCTGATTTTTAAAGGGAGATTCAGGTAACCCTTTACAAACACATTCTGCTAAGCTAGCAGTTTCTTCCCCTCAAAACTTAATTCCTTTTCTGATGAAGGAAGATTATCGAAGTTATATTTAGAATTGTCTTTTTCCTTCAGTTTCGAAAACGTCTAGGGTAAAACCGATGCATCTTTCTTTGAGATGCCCCAAGAGATTTAAAAAAAATAAGCAACCGGTTTTTCTTTGCTCCCACCCAAGATTTGGAACAAGTGACCATTAATTCTTCAAAACACAGGAAAATTAAACAACCACTCTGATATTCTTTCATCAGCTAAACACTACAGGCAAATTCATGGTTTTGGGGGCAAAAAGGCGCTTTTTAAAACCCTCCCCTGCCGACTCCTGGCCTTGAGACTTATTGAGAAGAGGCAAAAAAGGGGAGAAAATAAATATTTTTCCATTTGGTACAGTGGGCAGGCGGGGGTAGGGAGGTCTTTACATTTGGCGGGAGGTAGGAAGGAGCCCCTAAAAATGCTGAGGGGGTCGGTGGTGGGAGGTGCCCCGAGGGCGCGGTGCACGAGGGAAGGCGGGAGATAAGCGCGGAGCTCAATCTCCCGCGCTCTCCAGCCAGGACTCTGAGGGCAAAAAGTTTAGGAGACTGAGTTTGGACGTGAGGTAGTTGAAAGCTGTGAAGTGGGGGGTGTAGGGGCTAGAGATGGGGCCATCTGGTCAGCCTGGGGTCCCGCAGTCCTGTCACAGCCTGGACAGGAGTGGGGGAGGGGAGAGGAGGGGGCATTTGGCGCCCAGGCAGGGGGTGGAATCCGGCGCGCAGAAGCCACTACCTTGCACGTCCCGGGTTCGGAGTCTCGGGGTGGGATGGGATGGTAGGTCCCCATGCAAGGCCGACCACATCTGTCCCACTCAGCACCAGCCACCCGCGCCCCGCGCCCCGCGCCCCCAGCCTCCACAGCCCGGGTCTGGGAGGTCGCCTGAGGCCCGGAACCCTGTAATCTGCAAGCACCCCGTCTCTGAGGCTGCGGCCACAGAGTGGGGCTTCCCACTATGCCCACTTCACACTCACCGTCCACGGTCGTCCGCGCGTCAAGAGGGCAGAGACAGGAGGACGGCCGGGAGAGATCACCGCAGGCGCGCCGGCTCATGCCGGAAAACTTGGGTTCCAATGCAGGTGAGGTGGCGGCGACCACAAGAGAGAGGTGGCCAGCCGCGGCGCCGAGCTGTAGCTCTTAAAAGGCGCCAGCTGGTACTTTTAAAATCTTTGAATTTCGTGCCCAAAGCAGAACAGACCAATGGGGCGCGGCGTTTGCACGCGCGTGCCAATAGGCAGGCGGCCTGAGAGGACGCCCTCGGTTGCCCAATAGGAGGGCGCGGGGGCGGAGCCAGCCCTGGAGCCTGGGCCCCTCCCACACCCAGATGCATGCCTCCCCTAAGATGCTGAGAGTTGGCAAGAATCCCCCGTGTAGGCGTGGCCTGCGAAGGTGGCGGGGTGCCTGCGTATACCCGCCACGCTGCCCTCCCCCCATTATCCCGCGAACCGGCCTCCCGGGAGTCCTCATGTCCTGGGGGCAGCTCCGACTTCTGCCTGAAGGTCTGTGATGAGTACAGACAGGGCCCGGGTCTTCCTCCATCATCTGTTACGAGAGAGTTTGCTGAGCTGCAAACCCGCCACCCTACGTCCACACCTTCCGGAAAACAGGCCCTTCCCCAGGCTCCGGACCCGCCTCTCTAGGATTTAGGCGCGCTCTACTCTCCCTCCTAAATTGGCTCCACCCCCTGCCTGGAGCGCCTACGCTTGCGTGCTGCACTGCGGCAGCTGCAGTGTTGGCGGGTTGGCGCCTGCGCGCTAGGGACCTGGCGGTTCCCTCCGGGCGGGGTGGACTAGCGGGGCGGGACAGGTGACGGCCGGAGATCTGCCCTTGCCCCCGGGACGGCGCGCAGCAGGACCCCGGCGTCCCTTGGCTTGGCGCCTTCCGGAGGCTGTGGGCGTGGCCTAGTACCTGGCCATTGCTTTCTTTTAGGTTTTCAACCACCAAGAGTTCTTACAAGTGTTAATGTCTTTTGTTTTACGTGTTCTTTTGTTGACTAGACTCAGGAAACAGCCGACCTGTTCCCCCTAATAAGTCCTAAATAAGTCAGACTCCTGTTTCTTTGGGGTGGAGGGCCCTGACTACGTGGATATTTTTGTAGCAAGGGAGGGAGTGAAAATATTAATAAGTTTTTTGGTGACCTGTAGTGCACCACTAATGATGCTGAGCAGTGCACGCCTTGAATTTGTGTCTAAGTGGTGACAATACACCGGACTCTTATTCAGAATACTGAGCTTCAAAGCTACAGGATGCTCTGTCCAAGATAGGCCAACCCCCTCCACTTGCCATTTCCCTCTTGCTTTTCTGCAAGAGTATGTGACTTTCTGTTAGTGTTCCGCGTAGCTCCTGTGTAAGGCGGAACTAAGATTAGACTAAGCCATACAAATGCTGGGTGGATCTAGTTTTTATCTAAAATCTTTTTGTTTATTCCTAGTTTTCTGGCTTTTTCACGTTTTTTTTGAGGTCCAAGTTGAACCTCTTCCAGGACCTCTTTAAGACTCACGGAGGCAGCGATCAATGTAATATAATAGCAAGAGGAGTTTAATTCCAACATGTCTAGCCCTCCCACTTCAAGGGGAGACGACCCTGAGCAGATTTTAACAGGGGATTATATACCTTGAAAAGAATTGGGACAGAATTCAAACAATTGGGGCAAAATCAGCACAATGGTTACGAGGCAGGGTACTGTGCATATTTGTTGGAGCTAAACAACTCTCAGATCGGACTCAGTGTACGGTTCAGGACTTTCCCAAGGGGGAGTTCGGTTGGAAGCAACAGGTAGCTTTGTGTGACAGTTTGGCATGTAGCTGTTCCAGGTACTAAACCAGCTTTTTTCTTTCTGGAAGGGAGGGGTTCCTGTGCTCTGAGGTTTGTGGTGGGAATTCTCCCAGTGGTCCTAGATTGGCCTCAACTCTGCCTCTTTCAGTGTGAAAGCGTTGCGTAAAAGAGTGATGTGTAACCTCCAGGTCCCTGGCTCAGGAGGCCAGTGTAGTATCGGTCTGAGGGTTGGATGAGCACGGCAGAGTAGATGCTCTAGCTAGGCCGTGGGGGCTGGGTTTGAAACTAAAATTTAGGCTTATGATAGCTTTGAAAATAAATCCGTTTTTGAGTTCAAAAAAAAAAGGGGGGGGGATGTGAATGGTGTTGCTTACCAAAATCTTGGCAGCTTTTCCTGTACCCGAGAACTGAGCCTCTAAGTAAAAATGGCTGAAAAGACTCAAGCCCTGTCTTTCAGGAAGTTTATATACTAATGAGAAGAAATTTGGCAATCAAAATTTTCAGTAAATGAACGATACTAACCTGAGTGTTAAAAGAACTGTCAATAGAGACATAGCATGAGAATCTTGAATGGTTAGTTAAGTCTGAGACTTTGAAACATCAGCTGAACTGAATTGACCTCACAAAGAACGACATTAAAAAAAAGTGCTTAGAACTCATCAAGAAGGGTGGGGGAGTCAGAAGCTAGATCTTGTGGTATTTGTAGATTGTTATGGATTTTAGCTGGAGTAATTTGCTGAATGGATATTAAAATGCTGCATGGTCCAGTGTGGTGGCATACACACACACACACACACACACACACACACACACACACACACACACACACACACACTCAGGAGCCAGAAAACCTAGTTTCCAAACAGAGAGGGCAACACAGAGAAACCTTGTCTTGAAAAAGGAAAATAAATAGACAGTTTTAAATGCTGTACCAGGGAGATCTTTGTGCATGTGAAATATACTCCCGGATGTGAAATAATACTAAATGCAGACCACTTGTGCATTGAATTGTGTGTACTATTAATAATGGACTTGGGTTTTAGAGGCAATGGACACCTGTCACATTGCTGAGGAGTGACAAGAAAAAGCTTACTATTAGCTTGCCATTCTTAAGTAATCCTAGCAGTATTTTCACTTTATATTGATTGTGCTTAGAAGTCTAAGATCTCACTGTGGTTTCAGAGCTAGTCAAGAGAGTGCACAAACTTTCGAAACCTCCTGGTAGTAGTGGGAGATATTCTTGAGAGCAAAATGAACCAGATTCCTTTCAGCAAGACTTGAGTGCGGAGTTCAAAAGCCCATGCACTTCTTTCTGTTGTGCCAGGGAGTGATATTTGCTGGAATCTTGATTGTTGATAGTACACATTCCTGCTTCTACTTGGCTTGACCTTGGAGACTCCTTATCATCTTTTATTTACTTATGCAGAGTTGGACATGTGAGATGGGAAGGCAAGATTAGTAAACAACTGAGCGCCTGGAATGTAACCTTTGGTTCTTCACTATAGCCTGAAAGTACTCTTCAGCACCTTTTCCCTTCCTGAAGAAAGTGGCTGATGGGTTGTTGGAAAAACTCAAATTTCTACAGGGAGGCAAGCATATTTTCTTACATGCTGCAATCATTTGTCAAAGTCCTTGTCAGTTCGCCAGGTCAATTATTCATTGGCTTTAAATGGTACTTGAGCTTAGTATTAACTGATGCTCCTACCCGGCTCCCGGGCACTTGTGAATCTCTCCCTCGATGAGACAGAGAGGGCCATTCTGCATTTCACTAGGTGCCAATCTTCTCATGCCCATTCATGTCATGTTTATGTTCTTCTCCTCTTGGGTGAAATATGAAGTACAAAAAAATTGCTTTCATCCCTTCAAATTCTTTTGCAAACTTAGTGCAGACAAGACATTGAGGTATACAGAAATGAGACATGCAGCCTGCCCTGTGCTTACTGTCTGTGCGCTTGATTCATGAATACAAAAATCTCTGAATATTCGTTTATGAATAAAATATAATGAAAAATAAAAGAATTGTAAAGTGCTGGAGTGCTGAGACTCACCACTGTCCAGAATCATAAGGGATCATCCTACCAAAAGGTTTAAAAAAAAAAAATACAAGGGCTGGAGAGATGGCTCAGAGGTTAAGAGCACTGGCTGCTCTTCCAGAGGTCCTGAGTTCAAATCCCAGCAACCACATGGTGGCTCACAACCATCTATAGAGTGATCTGATGCCCTCTTCTGGTGTATCTGAAGACAGCAACAGTGTAGTCACGTACATAAAATAAATAAAATCTTTTTAAAAAATGCAAGTTAGGCCATTATTACTATGAGACTTTGTTTATTTTCACCCTATTCTGTAACTTTGCCTTTTCATTCCTTTATTAAGCATACAAATTTGGGATAGAAATCAACCAGGAAATTTACTATGTCGCAGCAAATGTTTCTTCTTAGGTATTTTGGTTTGTTTTATACTGCATATAGCAGTATCATAGTAATTTCTATAGTGGAAACTTCCCTGAGTCCTAGAACTTAGGAAGGTGAGGAAAAAGGCACTGGTGTGGGATGAGAGCTGCTTGATGCCTGGAGATGACTTCTGGATGTAGGGCCTCAGGGGACTTAAGAGGTAAGGGCAAGGGTTGGGATTTAGCTCAGTGGTAGGCGCTTGCCTAGCAAGCTAAGGCCCTGGGTTGGTCCCCAGCTCGAAAAAAAAAAAAAAAAAAAAAAAAAAAAAGGTAAGGGCAAACTTGGAATCTTGTGTTTAATCCCATGTCTACAAACTTTGAACACCTTCCAGGTGTAGGACCACATACCACTCACTGTGTTGGGATTACGTTTTCAGTTCTTCAACTGGGGAGGACACATTCAGACCACAGCATATGGACAAGTGTTGTGGGGTACAGATAAAGGTGTCATGACTTGTCTTGAGAGTAAAGTATCCTTTGGGATGGACCTTGACACCTACCTGCAGAGGCAAGTAGAGTTTGAGTTTCTAGGTTTAGGCAGGTAGGGAAAAGTGCATGGCTAATAATGAGATGGCTGTGTAAACCACTCCAGGGATCTCAGCACGTCACGGTTCTATTAGGTTTCTGTAGCTATTATTACACTGCTCTACCTTAACTGCTTATTGACTTCCAAATCACATTTGAACAACTAGGGATCACTTAGTGAGTTCACAGATGGAAATCTGCCAGCTACTCTGCATGGGCTGATAATGCACTCAATGGTATCTTATTTTTTAAATGTATTGTTTGTGCAGTCCTGAGTATTGAGCTGAAACCTTCGATATGGTCGTAAGCACACATGGTGCCATTGAGCGGCACCCTAAGGCTCCTGACACATTTTATGCTTATATTGTTGAAATAGTCACATAAGCTTTGGATGGTTCCTTTCTAAATAGCTCTGATATCCTAATACACAGGTAGTTTAAAATTCGATCTAAAGCTCTTTTTGACCTGTAATCCACAGGTCTCACACCTCTTTCTCTTCCCAGGGATAAGGGAGACAGTTTTCTCTTGTTAATAGAATGGAATCCAATATTGTGTTTTGTTTTGTTTTATTTTGTTTTGTTCTTTTTGAGACTGGGTCTATGTAGTCTTGTCTGTCCTGAAACTCACTATGTAGACCAGGCTGGCCTCAATCTTAAGAGATCTGCCTGCCTCTGTGTCCAAAGACTGCACCATCACTACCCAGTGAAATCAAACGTTTAACATTCTTCACAATCCATCTTAACTTTTGTCTTTCAGATCAAGAAGAGATTAGGTAAATTGTAATTACTTAATATAATTGCAGTGTTAAGTCTAAAGCAGAAATAAAATATGGGAGGCTCTGAATATAGTTGAATGGCCAGTCTTGAGTTGTATGGGTTTTTGAAAGGTATTCAGCTGGGGGCTGGAGAGATGGCTCAGTGGTTAAGAGCACTGACTGCTCTTCCAGAGGTCCTGAGTTCAATTCCCAGCAACCACATGGTGGCTCACAACCATCTGTAAATAAAATAAATAAATCTTAAAAAAAAACATTTAAAAAAAATGGAAGCTATTCAGCAACTTCTTAAAAAATGTAAAATACGGCTCCTTTAATCCTAGCACTCAGGAGGCAGAGGCCAGCTTGTTCTACAAAATGAGTTCCAGGACTACTACAGAAAAAGTCTAGGGGTGGGGGTAGGGAGATCCAAGAAGCCCCAAAACCCAACAACTGCAAAATAAAGGGCTGGAGAGATGGCTCAGTAAAGACCAATGACTGCTCTTTCAGAGAACCTGAGTTCCATTCCCAGTACTCTCTGAGCAACGCACAACTGTTTCTATCTACAGTCCCAGGGGATCATATACCCTAATCTGGCCTTCATGGGTACTGTAGGCATATAGTGGACAAACATCCATTCATGAAAAACACCTATGCATATAAAAGGCAGATTAATACACACATTTTAAATGTAAAAAAACCTTTCATGAGATTAGAAGGTATACTGTTCATATGACCTAGTTTGTGTTAAGCACTGTAGGTAGCTTAAAAATCCTTGCCTATCATTAACGGTTTTGTGTTACTTCCTTTCAAATAGTGAGGCACTAAATTTCAGTATAACGTATACTGCCAATTACAAGCTGAGTTTTGAGTGATATATATACACACAGTCAGACAGACAGCAGCACGGGCCAGTCAAACCCTTCCTCTTTCAATACAGTTTTTGTGACAAGAGTGCTAAGTCACAAGAAAAGATGTAGGTACTTTAAACTGGCCAAGCCTCAAGTGTTAAAGACCCGTAATGTCAAACAACACATAGTATCAGAATATCTAGTTTTGTTTTCATAGATGAAAATCCAGTGCAGTGCCTTGACAAAAGGGATTAGGAGTCTGATAGGGGGTAAGCCCACTAGATAGGCACATAATCGGATCTTAGTTTGAAGAAGCCAATTCTAACACATCTAGGGGAAAGGAGAGAAATCGCAACTATTTATTAGACATTGAATGAGGTGTTTGGTATTTATCATAAATTCTGCCACACAATGATATATACTTAAGTAGAATTGTGTCTGAGTGCTATATGATATGTGCAAGAGTAAAATGTCAAGTTTTCCATTCATTTCAGACACTGAATGTATGAAAACATTATTGGAACTGGGCAGTGATTCTGGTTGTCTGACAGTTGACATACATTAGTCCATTCAGAAGGGACTCTTAAAACCTTAGTTGTGATGATATATACTTAATATGACATAGTATCACCTGGATTTTAGAGGGGACACATTCAAACTACTGACGTCTATCCATTTGTTTGCTGGTAGCATGTGAAGCTTGAAGTCGCAGGTGGTAGAGAAACATAAGGACAGGAAGCTTCATTTCTCCTCTTCCATTGCATGGCCTCGAAGGAATACTCTTGGGTACCATGATGGTTAATTCTGTAGACTTGGCTAGCCTGTGTTGTGACTGAGATGGTTAGTTGTCAACCTGACTATATATTTCTGAACTAAAATTCAGAAATGAAGGTCACACCTGTTATCTGGTTCTTGAGGCAAAAAGACAACATGCCTTTGACCCAGATCCTGAGTTGGGAAGACACCGCTAATCTGGGGCCACGCCTGCTAGAAGCCATGTGAGGACAATGGATGAAGGGAGGTTTTGTTCTTTGCTGCTTCTCCTGTTCTCCTGGCCTTGCTATTGCTTCCATTCCTTCACTGGCACTGGAGCCTATTTCTTCAGATTCCCACATATACCAAAGACCAGCTGAGGCACCCAGCCTCGTGGGACTGAGCAACTTCTGGGAGTTTCCATTCACATTACAGCCACTGTTGGATTAGCTGAACTGTAGAGTGTTCAGTCATTCCAATGAACTTACTCTGTGTGTGTGTGTGTGTGTGTGTGTGTGTGTGTGTGTGTGTGTGTGTGTGTTAGAGGCTGGGGAGAGATTCATTCTGTAAGTTCTATGACCCTAGAGAACCCTAATATTTGCTAACACATTATTTTGGGTCTCCTCAAGGTTTGGAGGTTTCACTGGTACTCAAATCAGTGAAATATCAGTCATGCTAACATGCTTTTGCTAACATGTTTTACCAACTGGGCTAAAGGCCTGAGTAGAAAAAACCTAGACTCCTCCAAAAACGGGATTTCCCCAGCAAACTACCAAGTAAAGTGAACCATCAACTCTTCTTGGTCTCCACTCAGCTGCTCCACACTGTAGATCTTGGACACATGGTACTCTATGTGGGGCCATCCTTATAGTGAATTTCTGTAGACACATCCTATTGGTTGTTTCTCTGAGGAACTGATATAGAAGCCCACCAAGGCTTACTATTCAGTAGAGCTTACACTTTGACAGGAGGCTTTTGGCTTAACAGGCCCCACGGGCTTGAGGTTCTGTTTGCAAGGCCCAGGCTATCAAGAGGTTCTGTTTGCAAGGCCCAGGCTATCAGCTGCCAGGTAACCCAGGAACATTTCCATGATTGAGAGGGCTATCCTTACAACATGCCTGACTCCACTGCCGGGAGGGAGCACCTCGTAAGTGCTTCCTTTCTTTAGGACTCTGTTTATGCTATGCCTATCAGTCCTAGTGTGCTTTACAGTATCACTTGTTAACTCCACTATTAGCTTCTGTTTCCTTCCATCATATTAACACAAGCATATCTGCTTTGTATTTCAAATTCCCGATTAAATATTTTGCACAAAAAACAACTGTCTACGTGTCTAATTTTTTATAGAGAATTGTCCAAGAAACTGTTAACTTACATTCCTCAAGAGAATATTGGTGAAGCATTTACACACAAGAGATCTGCACTAGAATTTTCCCAGTGTATATTAAAAACATATATCTTTACAAAGAAGCTTAGTCTTTTCTGGAAATCATTTCTACTAGAGATTCATAATCCGAATAGTCCTTCAGTGACTGTATCAGGTCATCCAGAAGACAGTCTCCTTGCATGAAGCTCTCAAGGTCATGTAGTGATTTGTTTATTCTGTGATCTGTGACCCTGTTTTGTGGAAAGTTGTATGTTCTTATTTTCTCTGATCTTCCTTTAGTTCCAACCTAAAAAAAACAAAAACAAAAACCAATATTGGGGGAGGATATAAGAGATGCATTTAGATCCAGGAAAACTTAAACCTACAGCAATGCAAGAACCAAGTATAAACCGTTGAGTCCCCAAATAACATGCAGGCATGGTACAGAGTAGACTTTACAGTTAAGAGATAAATATTTGAGTCCTGTATCTGCTCCTTCAATGCTCTATGATACAATCAGCAAAATATTGATTACATAATGACACAGTCTAGCAAATGGCTGATATTTAAACAGAAGCAACATATTTATAAATGCATTTATGTATATGGTACCTCTGGGAATTAATGTCACCCTGCTGTGGAGATAAGGTGATGGGTATATATACTAAAGAAGTCACAGAAGGACTGTATAACGCAAAATCAAATACAAAAATGTAGGTTTAATCTTCCAGTACTCTTGCTTCCATAAGTGCAAAGGATTAAAAACTGAGTAGAGATTTAGTATACGTTCACAAATCTGTGTACTGAAGGTGTACACAGGTACTGCCCTTATAATAAATACAAAGATAGTAATAACAAAACTATACTTTCTATAAATATTTTTGTGTTTCTCAAATTCATTTTTACCTGGATCTTTCGAGCGCTGTATCTTTTAGCAGTTTCTTCCTCTAGACGCATGCTGTATAACCTTGCACATAACTTTTTCATAGCCAGCTCCCTGTTCTTCAGCTGAGATCTTTCTTGCTGGCATTCAGAAATAATACCTGAATAATGTTATGAAAATTAAGAGTTTAAATACAAAAATCTTCTTTATTATCAAGGACTATTCCTTTTCTTTCTCATTCTTTTTCTTCTTTGACGAAGCAATAAAAAATGAGAATCAAAGAGAAGACTTTAATTCTCTGTTTGTTTGTTTTTTGAGACAGGGTTTTATTGTGTAACAGCCCTGGCTGTCCTGGAACTTGCTTTGTAGAGCAGGCTGGCCTTGGACTCAGAGATCCACCTGCCTCTGCCTCTGAGGTGCTGGGATTAAATGTAAGCACTACCACGCATGGTACACTTTAAATATTTTTTTTTCTTTTTCTTTTTTTCAGAGCTGGGGACCGAACCCAGGGCCTTGCGCTTGCTAGGCAAGTGCTCTACCACTGAGCTAAATCCCCAACCCCACTTTAAATATTTTTAATACAGACTTTTTCATAGCCTCAGCTATCATAATTTTTAATAAAAATTTATAGAAATGAATGTATATAGAGTATAGAATATAGTTGAGGATTTCATTTTTTAACATATTTTTATTTATACAGCTCACTTATCACCATAATATTTAACAGTTTTCTGTATGTAAAGGACAAAGTCCTACCTGTCCACCTGTCTTCATTACTCCTGGTTAATAGGAGCTATGGCACTTTAAGATCCATATATGTGGTAGTCCAGGAGAGCTGACCTGTATTAACTAGACGCTCCTTGTCACTCATAAGCCACTCCGGTGCTCTATCTAGTAAGACTTAAAAACACAGGTCACTTTGCCCAATTATCTAGATTCCAATTCTGTTGGAAAGAGGCTCCTGAAATTGTATCTAAAACTGTCCATGTATCATGCTTCTCTGTAGAAAGTCCGATGATCTGGGTCTTAGCACTGCAGTTAATAACTGATAATTTAGAACATTTTCTGATAAATAATCATATAATTCACTGAGGCTTTTTTGGAAATAGCAAATCTAGTAAGAATATATCCCATAACTCAATTGGCAGGACTCAACTGTTCTCTTCATAGTGACTAACCCCTCCTCCTTCCTGGAATTATCCTGAACAGATCAGCCACAGAACCAAGTGGCTGGCTCAGAGCCCTTAATGCTGTATTTCGGTATCTGGAAGTTTGTTTCAGTGGAGAGCAGTCAGTCCGCCAGAAATTGATCTTGACTCAGAGTTTCATGTTGAAAACTGAAGGACACACCTGTGGGAAGATGAACTATCCGAACAGCACTGTCTGTGGTATTTACGTGCTGACCTCCAGCTCCACTTGCTCTCTTCGTATCAATTCTCAAATCTTTAGGGTTAATCACCAGTTTAATCTATACATACAAAAAAAGTTGGAACTTTAAGGAACAATTACCCACACCAATTGTCTCAGGTAAGACCCACACAGTATAAATACATGCCACACAGAAAATGTAAAAGGTCCAAGAACAGACCAGAAGCAGAAGGTTGCTTTAGATGATTCAGTGAATGTAGAACGGCACTAACATTCCCTAATCCTCCAAGCTGAGCTTTCTGCCTCGAAAACAGCAGCAGTAAGGACTGGTGAAGGAGGAAACTCGGTGCTGGACAGAGGCCTCCATGGAGAGCAAGTGCAGCCTTACAGAAGAGCAGAGTGTGCTCGCACAGCAGACTCCAGCCTGCTTTAACTTCAGCTCCAGGGCATCCTGGCCCAATTCTGGTCTTTATGGGCCACATGCACAAAGACTCACACACATAAATGTCATTTTTTTAAAAAATATAGAAAATGTAGAATTTTGCTGAATTCAAAAATTTTAGCAAAGGAAACAAAAAATAATAGCAATTGAATACATGAAATTGTTTTGGGGAGAGGGGTGATATTGTTTTTAAAATATTATAATCATAATTTGGAGGCAAAGACATGAAGCCAGGTTACACATTCCAGGAACACTGGAATTCAACAGGGTGATGCCCTGTCCCAGGAGAAACCATGAGAAGCACCATGTTTAAAAATGTCTGTTCCATGAACAGCTAGAGACTGCTCTCTATGGCATGCTAATCATCCTGCAGTAAGATAACCCCTCTCAGAACTGCTAAAATAAAGCTAGACAGATCCTAGAGCTCGCTTCATGTCCTAGGAGCTACAAGGCTCCTGACATCAACTCTCCTGCACTTCCTCTCTTAGCTCTTCTGCTCTCACTCAGGTTTCCCACAGAAATTAAACCCATCAACCCTATCATACACCTAAATAGTACGTTCTCTTAAAACTAGTAAATAGAAACTCTCAAATACTCATATTTCACCTTTTAAGTGAGTTAATTTGTCACTTTTAGCAGAAGAGAAACTAATAAAACAGGTTGTTTTCTTAAATACTGAGGTCTTGCTTTGTGAGGCGAGGTACGCACTCAGGGCCTTGCTAATACCTCTGGCTTATAAAGTAGCATCTGGGCTGAGTGCAGTCCTTTACTGAGGTAACTGGAGAACCCGCCCTGCAGTGCAAAGGGAAGCAGGCAACCAGTCTGCATGCAGAAGCTTATATGACCTGACTCACGGCGGGGGCTTACGATGTCCATTTCATGGGTGGAGAAAACATCCAGTGTGTACCTAGACCATCTAAAAACATGTTCCTTCCTACCATCTAAGCAAAATTACACTTCCTGAATTACACTTTCACCAGTAACTCAAAATATAGAAGGAAGACCAAATGACGAGGTTATCCGGTTGCTGGGAAAGGAGCCCAGCGCTAGACCCATCAGGAGGCTTTACCTCAGTAGGCTGGGGCAGAATTGCCACCGTCATGGTACTGGTGTGGATGCGGCCTTGCTTCTCTGTCTTTGGTACTCTCTGTACTCTATGTACTCCTCCTTCAAATTTCATGTGTCTGTAGGCTTCTGGACCTCCGATGCTGGCTGATGCATGTCTGAGGCCACCTTGAAAACAGAATGGAATTATTTTTATCATTCCTGCTATGCAGAAACAATCGACTATCACATGTATTCTCATGAAGTTAAAAAACCTACAATATAACTGTCAGTAGAGAGTACAAGCACATTAAAAAAACTTTAAAGTTTGATGTTTTAATACATAATTATTACTGTTTAAAAATATCTGTGTATTTAATTTTAGGTCTGAGTGTTTTAATAGTTTGTGTATGCATGCATGCATGTATGCATGCATAACCCAGGAGTACCAGGTGCATATGGAGTCAGAAGACAACATCAGATCTATTGGAAATGGATTATGGGTAGTTGAGAGCCACCATGTGGTGCTGGGAATTGGTCTCAAGTCCTCTGCAAGAGCAGCAAGAGCTCTTAACTATTGAGCCAACTCTCCAGCACCCTACTATGTAATTATTTAATTCTGCTTATTAAATTACTGTGCTGATGAATTCACATGAGCAATAGCTAAAAGACCACATTTTTGGTTTCTTTTTGAGACGTCCTCCTGAAGCCCAGCCTAGTCCTAAACTTAGTGCAATTCTCTTGCTGCAGCCTGTTGGGTGCTAAGATTAAAATGTGAGCCAAGAGTATCCTAAAACTACTTTTCAAAGCTGGAAATGCTTATCATGGAACGGCTTTCCGCTATCGTTTACAGGAGATTCTCAAACTGTGGTTTCATGTAAAATCATTAGGTAAGTAAATAAAGAGCGTATCACTTAGTCCTTACAAATATGTTCTGATCATCATCTTGCCAACCCTCCCCCCAGGACATACTGTAGTAAATCTATGCTTTACGAAAGCTAATCAATTCACCTACTGACTGTGCTGGCCAGAATAATCTAAGGAGCAACTTCAACTGAGGGATGACCACACAACACTATCTGAAGTCCGGGAGACATGACTTGATTGATGACTGATGTGGGAGGGCCACTGGATTGAGGTAGGTGATGCTACCCCTGGGCAAATGGTCTTAGGGTGCCTAAGAAAGCAGGCTGAGGCAGCCAGGAGGAGGAAGCAGTGGGCAGCTTTCCTCTGTGGCCTGTGTTCCGGTTCCTGCCTCCAGGTTCCAGTCTGGAGTTCCTGCCCTGACTTCTCTTTAAGGTACTGCAAACTGAAAGACGGAATAAATCCTTTCTTCCAAGTTGCTTTTGGTCATGGTATTTTTATCACAGCAATAGAAACCTCACTACGACACTGACCTAGTTCACTTGGGAAATATTCCAGTGTTTCAAAATGCCATCTTTTAAATGCAGCGTATTGCTGGTACATGTCAAACATCTCAGAAGTGAAAAGCATGGCTTCCTGACCACCCACACCCGCAGTCACCTCCAGGATCAGGTCACTGCCATCCATGTCTTCTGAAGGAACCAAAAGGGAGATGATCTGCAAATAGAAGACAGCACCTTCCCGTAAGTGACCATTCCTCAAGAGCTCAAAGCTAATGGATCGGGGAACTTAGATATAGAACCCAAGTTTCTCTAAACAATAATTTAATATTGCTCTTTGATATAGAGTCTGACCATCTTGCTAACTGAAAATGTATAGTGCATAATTTCCAGTAAGGTATTAATGTTCCAGTTAAACTTTAAGTGTTATAAAATGCAGCTACTTTTGATAGGTTTGTTTGTATTTCTTGGAATTCTTTCTTTTGTGTTGTGCTCCTTTCTCCACCTACTCAGTGCTGGGAACACAGGTGCACAGCACCACACCAGATCTTATGTGGTCTTAGGTGCTGAACTCGATCAACTCCGTGTTAGGTAGTTAGGAAGGAAACATCTGGGACAGGATACTACACCACATGTCTTGAAATACAAGGCCCAATACAGAAGGAGAATAAAGGTGCTCATCCTACAGTTGCTACTTAAGTTCACCTACACAGAAGAGGAAACATTGATTTTGGAAGTTGAGGACTGGCATTCTATCAGGGCTAAGATAAGGTCACGTTCTCATCCCAGAAAGTTCACTCTGCCTTCAGTCTACAATCTTTCCTACCCATTGTCTATTCTATCACAGTGAAAAAGGAAGAGGAAGAGAAAGAGGAAGAGGAAGAAGAAGAGGAAGAAGAAGAGGAGGAGGAGGAGGGGGAGGAGGAAGAGAGGAGGAGGAGGAAGAAAGCAGAGCGTTCTGCATCTCTTTGCCTTTGCAGTAAGAGCTGGTACAGATATTTATCAGTGAGACTTGTACAGTATGCAACTCTTGTAGCCTGAGAAATCTGGATAAGAAATGTCTTTTTCTGCTTTAAAATCCTCTTTGATGCTGGCAATCCCTTCATGAAGCAAATATACAAGAAAATCAGACAAGAGCTTAAAAAAAACAAAACAACAACAACAAAAAACAAACAAACAAACAAACAAGCAAAAAAAACAGAGTCTAGAGTTGAGGTCTACAGGTGAAGAACAATGACCAAGTTTCCAGAGGGCCTAGGTCCATTTCCCAGCACCCATGTCAGGCAATTTACTCCACCGTGTAATCCGATCCCAGGGTACTCTAAAAGTACCAGGCCTGCTTGTGGTTCAGACACACTTGCAGACAAATACGCACAAATAAAAAATCAACCGCAACAAAAACGTTCTACGTAAGTAGCCACAGGCTGCTTGCCTGGACTTCGCTAAGCCCGTAGTGACCTGGGAAAGAGGAATGGCATAAGTGCTTCACTCTTATATATAACATAATAACATACCCGATGCTTCAGCTCGGCTATTTCTTTTTGACACAAAGCTATCTCACTCTCTGCGAGTCTCTTCAAATCTTCATTCTCATCTAGGAAAAAGAGCAGCAGTTCCAGTTTTCTTAATCGCTGTTAAATTGCTAATAGATTTTCAGTTTGTGTGTTTATAGTTACCACGGATGAAGGAAAATCAGATCTTTCATAGTTGCCACTAATTAAAATTATTGAGAGAATAGTTTTTGTAAGTATATAGCTATAAAAGTTTTCCTGATGGTAAAAGAAAGTTAAATTTAAAAAATTCCAACATAAACATTAAGACTAAAGTTCTCTATATTTTCACCTCCAGAAAAGCTGTAATAATAGACTTTATTTTTTTTTTTTCTTTTCTTTTTTTTCGGAGCTGGGGACCGAACCCAGGGCCTTGTGCTTGCTAGGCAAGCACTCTACCACTGAGCTAAATCCCCAACCCCTAATAATAGACTTTAAAAGAAAAAAAAATTAAGGGCTGGAGAGATGGCTCAGGAGCACGTGACACTCTTGCAGAGGACCTGGGTTCGGCTGCCAGCACTCACATGTTGGCTCGAAATCATGTAATTCTGGTTCAGGGGGTTCTGACACCCCCTTACTTTCTGGATATCGGCACCAGGTATGCATGTTGTGTGTATACATACATTCAGGCTAAATACTTGTATGTATGAAATTAAATGTCAAAAACGTTAACTGGTTTTATTTGCTATGTATGGGTATTAGCCTGCATGTATGTAAGTGCAGCATGTGTATGTCATGCCCACAGAGGCCAGAATGGGGTGCTGGATCACCATTCACTCTCCAATCACAGACAGTTGTGAGCGCTGACTCTCCGGTCACAGACACGGGTGCTGGGCACCAACCCTGGGTCCTCTGCAGGAGCGCTCTTCACAGCTGTGCTGTCTCTCCAGCCCCAGTAAAGAGACTTAGTTTACCAACTTAGGTTTCACATTACCAAATGGATGCATTTAACTAGCTGGAATGCCCAGGCAGGGGCATGGAAGGTTTGAATGGTTAAGCAGAGTTAAAACCTACAGTCGAAAGTCAGTCTTAGTAAATGTTTCCTTAGGATAAAGTATCCAGCCAAAAAACATTCACTGGAGTCTGCCCAATGTTTATATAAATATTCTTTTCATCTCTGGTTTTATGATTATTTTATCTTTGAGTTTCTACTTTTGACTTAAAGATATATTTTCTCATTTGTTTCTCTGCTCTATGGACACCTGCAGCTGTTTTTCCCTCCGAAACAGCAAATGTGCACATAGCTTAAGTGTGTGTGTGCTTACCTATTAAGACCTTATATCAAGGGAGGTGGGGCAGTTCATACACAGGAAAGCTGCCCATTTAGGTAATTCATCCCAAGTCCTGTAGGTCTGCCAGTTCTTTCTGGAACTCGTGGTTTTCTTCTCTCCCCCCCCCACCCCAGATGTGCTGCACTATGCATTCCTGCCTTGTTACTGCCTCTACATAGCTCCATCCGTTAGTGCCTACTCTGACCTCTCCCATTATGCAGGCGCAAGAGCTTTCTCCTCCACTGCAGCTCTCCTGGGCCAAGGCAGAACTCTGAGCCCGTATCCTTCTATGGTAACTTTTATTTCCTCAGTATGCACTCAACAGCAAAGCTCTTTTTCCCTCAAGGAAACTCAGCTTTTGTACCTCTATCTTATATTAAAAATAAAACTCATTCTGATATGGGAAGCTGCCCTGCCCAATATACTTCTACCCTATTTCTTATGATATAACCCATCAAATCTTGTTTCTTAGTGCTTGTTCTGTGCCGGTCTGCTACTGTCTCTCCTTTGGATGGTAAGCAGCCTCCTCCTGACTCTTTCTCCATACTGACACCAACAGTAGACTTTCCCTAGATAAAGCCACGTTTTTGCCTAAAGTGTGAGGCACTGCCCTACTGTTTCAGGCTATAGAAACAGTGCTAATCCTTCATCTTTCTGGTTTCATGTTTGTGGTGGTTTGAATAGGAATGACTCCCATAGACTCGTGTGTGAATGCTTGGCCCACAGTGAGTGGCACTTTTGCGAAGTGTGGCCTTATTGGAAGAAATGGGTCACTGTGGAGGTGGTGGGCTTTGAGGTCGCATATGCTCAAGCTATGCCCAGTGTGACACAGTCTCCTGCTGCTGCTTGCCGATCAAGATGCAGAACCTTGTAGCAGAACCTCAGCTCCTTCTCCAGCACCGTGTCTGATGCATGCTGCCATGCTTCTCCCCTTGAGGATAACAGACTGAACCTCTGAACTGTCCTCCACCCCCAATTAAATGCTTTCCTTTCTAAGAGTTGCGGTGGTCATGGTGTTCACAGCAACAGAAACCCAAACTAACACAATGTTTCTCTTATGTTGCCATCTCCCACACCTATTCTACATACACTTCCACCATACAGTACTTCTCAAGCCGTACCCTCATCCATGTTGGCCACTTCTGCCTTCTAGTCCCTTCTCTTATACCACCTAACCACCTCTTTCTTGCCTTTAGCGACCTGTTTTACTGCTTCTTTCTGCGTTTCATCACTGTTTTTTATATTAAAATTAAAAGTCCTTACTTATTATTTGTTCCCATTTTCGGAACCTGGAGCCCCAGGGTTGATTTCAGTAACCAACCCCAATCAATCCCTTTTCTCACTTTCTTCATCGGGGCAGGGTCTCTGAATCAAGCCTAGAGTTCCCAGGTGTGTTCTACTGGGTCTCTGGAGGCTTCAGGAACACAGACACTTCGGCCTCGGACGGAATGTCGAGGGAAACTCGAATTTTCAGGTCTCGGGGCCTAACTATGGTGCACTGCTCCCCACATTGCAGCAGGTCAATGCCATAAACTCACCCGACTTTAGTTCCTCTGCTGGGACTACCAAGTCTTTCCTGCACACCTGAGCTGCCAGGAGGGGAGGGGAGGGTAGGCAACGGAGATTCTTAGTAACTTACGAGGACTGACCGAGCAGAGAGCACCGTGTCCAGGGAGCTCTAGGGAGCCCGACGGAGGGTTGTCAGAACCCTAGTGACAAGGTCGGGAACACAGATGGCTTCCGAACCCACTGGAGCAGATGGCTTACCGTGCAGCAAGGATTCAGTGTCCCGCAGCTCCCGCTCCTTCTCGTTCAGCAGCCGGGCGGCCGCGGCAAGCTGGGGACTCCCAGCGTCCAGACCGCCGGCCTCCGAGCCCACGCGGCGCTCCAGGAAGGCTCGCAGGGGCCCGCCGCGGGCGAGGAGCTCCTCGGAAGGCGGTGGCAAGCGGCTGATGGCGCGGCGGGCCCACAGGCGCCGGGCACTGCTCAGAAACCCGCTCCGCATGCTGGCCCAGCCGCCCACCGTAGCCAAAAACATACAGAGAACACTCCAGGAAGAACTATGCAGGTCACGAAGGCCGGAATTTAAAAGCTCTGCCGGAAATGTAGCGAGAACTTCCGGCAAGGCGTGAGAAAGCCGCTAAGTTTCCAAAAAGTCAAAAGGTAAGTGGGCGGGGCAGTCAAGAAGCGTTTGCCCCGCCTCCAACCCGAACGCCCGAAGTCTATCCCCCCCCCACACACACACACTCCCCGGGGAAGGGGCTCCGGATCCTCAGCTCCACCTCCAAATGCGAGATTCTGGGAGCTCAGCCCCGCCTCCGCGGGGGCGGAGCTCCACCGCCTCAGCCCCGCCTCTATCGAGGGGGGGGTCTGGGTGGGGGGAGGGAGAAAGGAGACCAAAGCCTGGGTCCTGCTTCTAGTGGGTTTGCTTCCCAAAGCTATGTGGGGATTTGAAGAACCTTGAGGGTAGTCAAGCGACCTGCAGGCACAGAGATCAGAGCCACAGAAGTCATCTATCTCCAGTCTCTAAGGGTTAATTTTAGGGTGGTCGTCTGACATAGGTTCCTTTCAAGGGCAGGCATATCCTATTAAACCTCCAAGTAATGCTAGAAAATCTTATGTTTCCTATCACCCACCACACCATTCACTAGCTTTCTCCGTTTCCTGCCTCACATTCTGACCCACTCAACCCAATTCTCCATTGCTCTCTCACTTTCTTGCTCTTGCTTTCTCCTTCTACAAATTCAACTTAAAACTAACAAACTCCAACACGACCAAGCATTTAAAAACTTTCCTTTATTCTGCTCTGAAGTCGTAACTTAGCTTGCTCAAGGTTCAGTCTGAAGCCCTGCAATTAAAAGGAGAAAGAGGGAGAGAAATCAAGGGCCTACCTCTAGTAGCCATCCATCCTATACTAACTGATGCATTTACAATTTCAAAAGACTTAACCGCGGCCCACCAGAGAAGTGGATAACAGGACATGAATACATACAGACAAGCCGCTCTTGGGGATGCAGGAATTGAAGCTTAGTCTGTGTGCAAATTCTTCCGGATTACTATGTGTTTTTTGGACCACGGTGGTTCCCTGATGATCAAACTGTTCTCCTTTGAGAATCAAATGGTAAAGAATGGGTTCTCTTACCGTCAACACTAATCAAAACTACTAATTACAAGATTATATAAAATGAATTTTGCATCATATCTAATCAATCCGTAGCATCACATACAAGGGGCTGGCATGAAGAAATGAAGTGACTCTTCAGGTAAATGAATGGTGAGGTACTTTGATTTTAGTGTGCGAAGTCCCTCCACTGTGCTTTTAAGACATCAGTAAGTTCAAGAATATACTTCATTTCTTATAAAAAGGTGCTCTAATGTTACATAACAATGTGAAGATTCTGTCTAGAAGTCATTATACTTGGATAGCATTACACCAATAAGCAAACAATAACTTGTCTAAGGATACATGGGAGAATTCTTTATTAATTCAAAACACAGTAAGAAAATCAGTGTAATGCATATGCATTTTACAATAATACCCATAAATTGCCACAATATAGTTAAATGAAAACACCTATTTGTTTTCCTCTGAAAACTCAGATGTCTGGGTTTTCTTACAGTATTGTCATGCTCAAATCTATTACATGGTAAAAACTGTAACACTTTCAAGAAGTCTATTATTGTACATAGGTAAATGATGAAATTGGTTCAATGGAATAAAAACCCAGAAAATTTTGAGCTGCAAGAAAAAGAATCTGGATTTTCTAGTCAACCATGAGTACCCACAGATATTTTGGTATTATAAAATGGACAAGCAGGGCTGCTCTTGTATTCATGTACTCAGAACCTTTTTGTGGTTCACTAATACATACATCAGTGAATGCAAAATGTGGAAATAGATCACTAAATAGGGTGAGCACGGAAGTAAGAAATCAGACACGTTCAAAATGAATTTCACAGAGTCGAATTCGGTAAAATACGTTTTAACATTTTGCAAACTCTTTAAAATCACACACAAGAAACACTGTGACAAACAGGTTAAAGCTTGAGGAGGAGCAACATCAAGTCCTCTACACTTCAGCATTGTACACACTGCTCAGTGGATGATATACAGGAAGGCATTAAGCATGAGTAATTAATAACCTCTTGCTACAATTAACGAGACTAAAATCTTCAAATCCAGCATGTGAGCAGGATTTAATAACTACACGGGCTGTTTCAGGAAAGAGGGAACAGTTGCACTTTTCATAAGTAGATATCCAAGCTAAGACTGATTTGGGTCATTTCATTTCCTAATCCATTCCATTTTCTTTGTAGTATTTGTTAGAAATCTTTTAATGGAGCCTAGTATTCATGCTAAGGCTTTGGCCAGAATTGTTTTTTGTTTGTTTGCTTAGTTGGTTGTTTTTCTTGCACAGTGTAATGCAGGGTCTATTTCACTCTAAGGTACCCTCTTTGCATGCATATCACTTGGCAGCAGAGAGGCTGTATCCAACAGGCAATGCTTTAAACAGGTGACAGGGTGACTGCAACAGCAACAGCAAGGAGCCCAAAGCAAGAGTACTTACCCGGGTGGCATGTGCCTTTGAGATATCATGTAACGAGGTTGGCTATCCGGGGCTGGGCAGGTGGCTCAACAATTAAAGCACTTGCTGCTCTTACTGAAGCCCCTGATTTAGTTCCCGGAGCCCATATGAAGCCTTAAGACCATCCGTAGCTCCAATTTCAGTGGACTCTTCTGGCCTTAGGTGTTGCACACATGTGGTCACATTTATACTTGCAGACAAAACACTCACACACATAAAATAAAAACAAATCTTTATGACAGAAAGAACAGAATAACATTATTCCTTCCAGAGACCAAAAGCACTAGTCCAAAAATGAGAAATCCCACCCTGCAGAGTGATGCTCTACACAACAGATGTCATTTCCACTCAAAACTGTCAAGATTTTGAAAAACACAAGAACGTTTATAGAGAGTCACAGCTGAAAGAAATACAACGAAGGGTGACAATAAGAGGTCATATGTATGGGATGGGAAGGGTAGAGAGAAGACAAGAGGAGAAGTGTCAGGATGATGGGGGGGTGTACAAACTTGATGGGGCAGCATTAGTTATTAATTGGGAATAATTGTTTTCCAGACACAGAGAACACACCAGGGCGTTTTGTACTGCCTTTGTAATTTTTCCATTAAGCTGAAAATATTCTAAAATTTGTCAAACTGTTAATGAACACTTAGCCACTTGTATTAATAATCTTTCTATTCAGAGTATCATGATAAACTTGACAGTCACACTAATATTGAAGGGATTGATTTTCAGTCATACTTTATGAACTTGCTTTTAGCTCTGTCATCCAGTGGCATACTTGGTGGATTTGTAACTAGCCTGATTCTATGTTATTCTGATTCGTGACTTTATGTCCCAGGTCTCCATCATTAAGTGTGGATGTGCGTGTATCTGTGTGTATGTGTCTGTGCATGTGTGTGTGTGGGGGTGTTGCATGTGTCTGTGTGTATGTGCGCTTGTGCATGTGTCTGTGTGTATCTGTGTCTGTGTGTGTTGCTGTGTATGTGTGGTGAGTGTGTGTGCCTGTGCATATTTAAATTTTTCAAGTATGTTTAAAAAATTAAGCAGAGGAAGTAGAAGGCCCAGGGAAAGGCAGTGGGGTACAAAAGAGAACAAGATATAACAAGACACCAGTATGAAAATGGCATGATGAAACCCTCTTTGTGTGCTAACCAAAACATTCCAAGGAAACAAGGGGAGAGTACGCTAAACTGTCACTTCCTAAAAATGTGACTATGACTGGGCTGAAGAACTCTTGAGCAATTATTATATGCAACATTATTGTTCCAGCAGACACCCCATGATCAATATTCGTTTTCAGGCGAAGAAACAGATTCAGAAGGGTTACATGACTTTCCCTACCATCTCTGGATGTAAATACAACTTAAAACCAGCTCTGTCCTTCCAAACGGAAATGTGTCCAAACCTTAGACAGTTTGCTTAATCATCAGTTTAGGACGCACACACTTCTAACTGTTTAAAAAGCTGAAATGCTGTGATGAAGGTGCGAATCAACGGGAAAGTTTGCAACAGAAAATACTTGATGTAAGACATGAGGAGGGAACTGAATTTCAGATCGTATGCATGACACTGTGATATCGCGTATGGTTGTCATCATGGGTGCTTTAGATAACTGCTTTTTCCCAACTTGGAGCATTTGTCATGAGAATCAAATGAGTTCTCAACCCCATTTGCCCAACTAAGGAACACTCCATCTCTCCATGTTTTCAATAGAATGATGGTATGGTGTGTTCTCTTCAACCAGTGGGAAAGAAAGCATGTCCCTTATAGCCGCTTAGGACTATTTCTGTAGGAGTAATATTTCTTAACATACGCAGAAATCAAAGCCAGTGCTCTTTCATTCACTATGTGTGTTGCGATGATATCTTAGCCATATCATAATCTTGCAGATATGTTCTGAAGGAAGGCTCGGTAGGTTTTAGTGGTTTTACCTGCAGTTGTGGCGAGTGAAGAATTACTAACAGTATTACGTGTGGTGTGCTCCTATCAAAGGACAGCATTTTATGTTGATCAGAAATTTGAAAACAGAAAGGAGTACGCTTACAGATTCAAAAATAGATACTTTGGAGATTGGTCACTCATTGCCAATCTAAATAGACAGATAACCCAATTTTTTTGGCCGTATTTCCTATTTCAAGATAATATATCAATATATAAAGCCAAAGGAATTAAAAAATTCATGTTATGTCGGGGGTCTAGGTATATCTTCTGTTTAAAAACAAATGGATGGTTTTTCAAAAAATTCACTTTTCTATACTTTATTTCCATTCCTTCCATTTAAAAACCTTCACCAAAGCACCTGAAAATTTTTATTTGTTGCAAGTGTAGTTTCGACAATTATAATGTGACTTTTTCTGAGACTATTTAAAAAATTCTAGAAAAAAAAAGAATAAACTTAAATTAAGATTCAAGTATTAAGTTAATACAATGGGAGAGATGTATATTTGTTTTCATCAGATAAGTCTTTATCTATTTCTACAGTCCTTTGACACTTAACTATCAAATAAATAGAGCACATTCTTTATACTAGGAGACACTGAAGGGTGCTCGCTAATAAATGTTCTAGGCACAGTGACACACTGTTAGAACAACTGGTCATATATAAACATTGTAAGAATGTTAAAGGCCATATTATACTTTTGACTTTTTCATTTATAACTTCTGTATCAAGGTCCGTTTTTGCTTACATTCATCTGTGCCTTGCCATGCTGTCAGAGCATGTGTGCTTACTTTGGATGACATCGTAATAAGCCAGAAAGAGGAGCCACCCTCCCTCCAGCATTAGCATGTCTATGTGTAAGATCCACCTATGGAGACATCTGTCTTTGAGCCACCTCTATATACGTCACCTATACAATCTCCTTTTCTTTCCACAATAGATAAACCTATAGAAAGTGCATTAACCTCTTGTGTGTGCATTAGCGGATTCTAACAATATACAAAGTTATCTTGGCAATCATCAATGCAAGGTGCTTCACTTAAAGTGCTAGGGTCTCCCCAAGGAGTGATTTGCTCACTGGGAATTCAATCAATTTTGAATAAAGCAAATGTTGTGCTCTTGAAATGGTGGCAGAGACACCAGTTGAGGGCTTTCGTTTGTTTATTGTAGCTCTGTGATTTAAACAGAAGAAATCATACCATACTTTGAAAACCGGCATAGTCACAAGTCCACAGGCACACTCTCCAAAACTTGAAACATTCGGAAGTGAAATGAGAAGCCATCCCCCTGAAATAGGAATTCAACACAGAGCTGCCCACACAGCATCGCCAAGGACAGCGGCTGTGCAAATCCGCCTCGTCAGTGAAGCTTCGTAACCAGGCTCCAAAGACACAGCAACTTTGAAGCAAACACTGTAAATGCCTAGGTTAGAGATGAGGACCCTTTAACGGCCCTTACCTCTTACATTTGGTAAAAGAGTAAATGCATGGTCAAGCAGACAACTCGCCTAGTAGTCCAGAGATATTGTAAAGATCACCTGTGACAGTAAGTCACGAGCATCCGCAGTAACAGGGAATATAATAAAGTCTACATCAAAAACAATTGTGCATGCAGGGCGTCATAGTATATTACATATCTCCTGGTCATGTGCACCAATTCATTGTGCCTCAAACACAGAAATGAGGATGATGGTACACTAGATAGGCATACACATCATATTAGCATAATAAACACTTATCAAGAAAACAATGAAATCATTTAGAACGATGGGACTTCACAATAGAAGCAACGACACTTTTACGTTTTCTTGACTCTTTAGGAAAAAATAGGATTTTTTTTTTGTAAACATCTTCATAGCTATCTTTTTTCTCGACAGATTACTGAAACTATTCAAAGAGTAAATATCTAGGAGACATGAGCAAAGCGCGTCTTAAACACACTAACACTTTCAGAAAAGAGTCCACAGGCATTTGCTAAAAGATGACTATTATAAATATCTTCTATCTTGCATTTTAACTATGTTTCCATAAATAATGTATTTAAAAGTGCTGAGCGTAGTAGGATGGTCAGCGGTGCCAGTGTAAACACAACATTTTGTTTTCCACTCTGCAAACTGTTTTTTTTTTAAATCCCATTTTGTCAAACACTGCAACAGTTAAAATATTTGCATAGGGAATATGTAATAGCCCTTTTAATCATAGCTCCTGAATTCTATATAAATTAGAAAATCATATTCACTTAAAAAACAATTCTTGAAATGTTTTAAATTTATGGAAAAAGAAACATGATGCCAACCTTTCAAGTAAAATAAAGTGAAAAAGAAAACTCCAAACTTGCATCTTAAAAAAATATGTTTAATAAATTAAAAACTGAGAGGTAGTTAAAAATGACAAATAAAACCTATAATTTTAATATCATCCTTAATATAAGGCCAGTATTCTCAGTGGTTATAAATCTTTTTAAATCTTTCATTTTTTAAAGGTTACTCAACATATATTCATTGAGTTTAAGATTAAAAAAATAGTCTCCAGGGGATTTTGATATTGAAAGGTAGGACCTTGATATAAATATGACATTGATTGTAATTTTGGTTTTGTGCACAAGACGATACTGTTCTGAAGGTCAGAAATGCATGCCATGGTCAGGTGAGTATCCGTGTAAAGAGTTAATGTAATTATAAAAAATAATATTGGCAGCTAAAAGGATTGAGCACTGCACTGCCTTCTAGTTACGGACGAGGGTTGGTAGTTTGATTTTAACAATGTTAAAAATAAGTCTTTCTTGAGAGACTACGGTGAAAACAGTTAAGGTCTGACATCGAAGGCTTTCTTCTCTATAATCCCTTGTAAAATGTTGCTTAGGAAAAACTCAAGCTTTTCACTGAATTACACATTCAAGGTGAGCGCGCCACACAGAGGCGACTCCTCAAAGGTGACTTTTACAGTGCTACATGTAGGCATTTCTTTATTACCCTTCCCGTTCTATTCCCAAACTGGGTTACTGAACTTATTATTGTTTACCTGCTGACAGTCATAGGTTTATGCAACGCTTTTAGAACTGAAGAGCCTTTCTTTGATAAATTAATTACACTATTGGACATCTGATATATACATAGACTCTTTTCTTTCTTTTAGACCTAAAAACAGTATCCTTCTTGGAATTTTCAACGAGACAGGATATCTGCAGATTGTTTTGTGCTTTTTAAAATTTTTCTTATCATTGTTAACTATTTTTGTTTTCTTTCTTTTTCTCTCTTTTCTTTCTTTTAAAATATATATATAGCAAACTCTTCTGTAACAAAAATGTCAGAATGTGGGCAGTGAACAACCAGAGGTCTCACACAATAAGGTCCTTCAATGGCCACTTTTTTTTTTAACATGTACAGAAAAATTGGCTTCAGAGTCCATGTACTAAACATAGTATGTAGCGTGGTTAAATATCACTGTTACATGTTTAAAATAGCCTTTGTGTGTATCAGATTATGCTTAAAAAATGCAAACCACAGCCAATTTGTTGGCAATTGTTTCTAAGAGACCATATTGCACAGAAGTCCTTAAATACAGATACAAGGTATGCTACTGACTTAATGGCACAAGTAAAGGGCAGACGAAGCGGTTTTACTTTGCACATGCGGCCTCTAGAGATGCACTAGGGGATTGTTCAGAGGACTAGGAACATAGTTCGCTTGCAAGGAGAGCAAGTATTGAATCAAACAAACTCAATTTGGCAACTCATTTTCTTACACAGGCTTTTTACCCCCTAACAGAATCATGGATAACCTTGATAAAAATAGAGACAAACGACTTTCCCAGTTGTTTTTTCCCAGCAGCCAACCTATTGTTTTTTTCAGGAACTCGATTTCTGATGTTATTTAATTACTTTTATTTCCCATCCCAGCCCTCTGAAATGATTTTTTTTTTTTTTTGGCCTTTCAAATGAAAATTAAGATTCAGAAGTGGAGCTGGCAGTACTTTCGACAAAGGCTTTGTAGATCTGCGAGTTCAAGAATCTTGGGAAAGAATCTCTGTGCATTAGGGTGTAGATCTGAAGCTGGGCATCTTCGTACATGTGAGGGCTGGGCTCCAGCAGATTCCTGTTGATCACCTCTCTAACTCGAGAATCGAGGCTGACCTAAAAAGAACAGAAGCAGATATGACCATGTGCTTTGCCAAACAAAAGGCCTGGGCTAAGTAATCATGACATCTCAGAGCGACTTCATAGATTAAGTCTCACACCCACAGCAGCAGAGATGGTCCTTCCAAAGGCTAAACAATGCTTAGCGGTCCCCCTCCCACTTCTCACGCTGAATTACACAATGGGGAGAGAAAGAAGAAGAAACTTGGTTTACGGATATCTTGGCTCCTTTGTTTCTCTTCTCAACTTATTATAGAGTGCCAGAGAAGCATCGGAACGTGAATCCATCCCTCCCTCTGCTTCCTGAGATTGTTGGGGTGACTCTGTTGAAAATGGAGCACAAATCTGAAGGCAGAAAGGAGCTCTCCAACCAAAACCAGCACACAGGCCACAGGTGTTACCCAGTAGCTTCATATTCCAATGATCTCTCATAAACAAGGAAGGAAGCATGACCATGGAGGAGTAATGTCCACCCTAGTGAGAGGAGGCTTAATGTCCTCTGAGTAGACACATCTAGGAGACATATCTCTCTATACGGATGAAACAGAATCCAGGGTAATGATGTGTAATAGTTAATAAGAGAATCTTAGGGATTCAGAATATTTACTGAAGTTATCAATGCAATGGAACTTTCAATGTATACAGAAATTAAATTCAGTAGGAAATCCAGTAACCAACACATCCTTCTATTACTGGACCATTCCCTTGGGACATGTTAGAAAGGGAAGGAGTGACAAATAAATGGCAGTAAACCCATGGTTAGAATGAAAGCTCTGTCCTGAAAGGCCACATTGGAAAAACCCTACAAATGGAGGAGGCTTCCATCCCCAGCAGAGCAAAAGGAGAGGGATAAAAAGAAAACCGTGCAGGAGACAAAAAAATTACCCTGAGTGTTGACTGCTGTCAATTGTGACCTGGGTGCTGTGGTCCTTAGCTGAGTGTCTCTTTTTGTAGAAGAATTCATTTATTTCATGTGTGTGAATACACTGTCACTGTCTTCAGACACACCAGAAGAGGGCATTGGATCCCATTAAAGATGGCTGTGAGCCACCATGTGGTTGCTGAGAATTGAATTCAGGACCTCTGGATTATATTGTCAGTGCTCTCAACCGCTGAGGCATCTCCAGCCCAGCTGACTACCTCTTAAAATACACAGCCTTTCATGTTTACACTCAAACACCTTAGAGTAAGCATGTTGAGACAGCTATCTTGACTCTGCCTGCTTTTCTTCTCCACAGAGAGCTCTGTGCTATCTACAGTGATCTCAGAATGAAGCCGATCTTACCATGTTCCTGAACTCAACAGACACATATGTTAGAATGACATATACCCCCCAAAGGACAGTTTGCTAGATTTGTCTGAAATGAAGGCCAGCAATTAGTTTCCTCAGTTTGACCCAACCAACTTAAGCACAGAAAAACTTGTCCATCTCTTAGCTGAACTACACATTCTTCTTTGTTGGGAATTCCCTTTTTAAAAAACATGGTTTGGCTTCTGGTTTCCATTTGTGCTGAGGAACTGACCCTGTTCTTCAGCCCACCACACCCCAACCCCACCCAGAGAAAACTTGCCCCCAGGAGTGTTGACACACCTAAGATAACAGGTGAGACCACCACTACCACTCCAATACCTGGCCCAAGTGGGACCCACCAGGGGCCCAGTGAACATAGGCACCTCAGTGTAGCATGAGACATGACCATTCCAGTTTCCATCTGTGCTCAGGAGGTGACACTGTGTTACAGCCCTCAGCACTCCAATCCTACCCAGAAAAAGCTTGACCAAAGGAGTACTGACATACCCAGGCTCAAGGGCTCACAGGAGGGACAAGCTCCAGTAAGAGACAGCAAGTCTAGCTAACACCAGAGATAACCAGATGGCAAGAGGCAAGCATAAGAACATAAACAACAGAAACCAATGCCACTTGGCATCATCAGAAGCCAGTTCTCTCACCACAGCAAGCCCTGGATACCCCAACACACCTGAAAAGCAAGATTCTGATTTAAAATCAGATCTTATGATTATGATAGAGGACTTTAAGAAGGGCATAAATAACTCCCTTAAAGAAATATAGGAGAGCACAGGTAAAGAGAAGAAGCCCTTAAAGAGGAAACACATAAATCCTATAAAGAAATTAGAGAAATCATAACCAAACAGGTGACAGAATTGAATAAAACCATCCAGGATCTAAAAAATGGAAATAGAAACAATAAAGAAATCACAAAGGGAGACAACCCTGGAGATAGAACGCCTAGGAAAGAGATCAGGAGTCATAGATGCAAGCATCACGGACAGAATACAAGAGGTAGAAGAGAGAATCTCAGGGGCAGAAGATATCATAGAAAACATTGACACAACAGTCAAAGATAATGCAAAATGCAAAAGCTCCTAACCCAAGCCAGGAAATCCAGGACACAATGAGAAGACCAAACCTAAGAATAATAGATATAAAAGAGAGTGAAGATTCCGAACTCAAAGGGCCAACTCAGTAAACATTTCAACAAGATCATAGAAGAAAACTTCCCTAACCTAAAGAAAGAGATGCCCATAAACATACAAGAAGCCTACAGAACTCCAAATAGGTTGGACCAGAAAAGAAATTCCTCCTGTCACATAATAATCAAACACCAAATATGCAGAACAAAGAAAGAATATTTAAAGTGGTAAGGGAAAAAGGTCTAGTAACATATAAAGGCAGACCTATCAGAATTACACCAGACTTCTCAAGAGACTCTAAAAGCCAGAATATCTTGGGCAAATGTCATACAGACCCTAAGAGAACAAAAATGTCAGCCAAGGCTACTATAGCCAGTAAAACTCTTAATTGCTATAGATGGAGAAGCCAAATATTCCATGACAAAACCAAATTTACACAATATCTTTCCACAAATCCAGCCCTACAAAGGATAATAGATGGAAAACTCCAACACAAGGAGGGAAACTACACACTAGTAAATGCAAGAAATTAATCTTCTTACAACAAAACCAAAAGAAGAAAGCCACACAAGCATAATTCCACCTCTAACAACAAAAATAACAGGAAGCAACAATCATTGGTCCTTAGATCTCTTAACATCAATGGACTCAATTCCCCCAATAAAAGACATAGACTAAAAGACTGGATACATAAACAGGACCCAGCATTTTGCAGCATACAGGAAACATACCTCAGTGACAAAGGCAGACACTACCACCTCAGATTAAAAGGAAAAAAAAAATCCAAGCAAATAGTCCAAAGAAACAAGCTGGAGTAGCCATTCTAATATTGAATAAAATTGACTTTCAATCAAAAGTTATCAATAAAAGATGAGGAAGAACACTCCATATTTATTAAAGGAAAAATCTACCAAGACAAACTCTCAATTCTGAACATCTATGCTCCCCAAATTCAAGGGCACCCACATATGTAAAAGAAATGCTATAAAGTTCAAAGTATACATTGTACCTCACACAATAATAGTGGGAGACTTCAACACCCCACTCTCACCGATGGACAAATCATAGGAACAGAAACTAAACAGACACAGTGAAAGTAACAGAAGTTATAAACCAAAATGGATTTAACAGATATCTATAGAACATTTCATCCCAAAACAAAAGAATATACCTTCTTCTAAGCACCTCATGGTACTTATTGACCATATAATTGGTCACAAAACAGGCCTCAACTGATATAAGAAGATTGAAATAAACCCCTGTATCCTATCAGATCACCATGGACTAAGGCTGGTTTTCTTTCAATAACAACAACAACAACAAAAATAACCCAAAAAACAGAAGACCCACATACACATGGAAGCTGAACAACTCTACTCAATGATAACTTGGTCAAGGAAGAAATAAAGAAAGAAATTAAAGACATTTTAGAATTTAACAAAAATGAAGGCGTTAGCTTAGGGGACACAATGAAAACATTGCTAAGAGGAAAACTCATAGGTCTGAGTGCCTCCAAAAAGAAACTGGAGAGAGCATACACTAGTAATTTAATAGCACATCTGACACCCAAGAGGAGTAGACAGCAGGAAATAATCAAACTGAGGGCTAAAATCAACCAAGTAGAAATAAAGAGAACTATATAAAAAAATCAATAAAACCAGGAGCTGTTTCTTTGAGAAAATCAACAAGAGGGCACAGAGACAGTATCCAAATTAGCAAAATCAGAAATGAAAAGGGAGAGATAACAACAGAAACTGAATAAATTCAAAAACTCATCAGATCCTACTACAAAAGCCTGTAGCCAACAAAACTGAAAGTCTGGATGAAATGGATGATTTTCTAGACAGATATGAGGTACCAAAGTTAAATCAGGATCAGATAAACCATCTAAATAGTCTCATAACTCCTAAGGAAATAGAAGCAGTCATTAAAAAAAAAAAAAGCAAAGCTCAGGACCAGATGGTTTTAGTGGAGAATTCTATCAGACCTTTAAAGAAGACCTAATATCAATACACTTCAAACTATTCCACAAAATAGAAACAAAAGGAATACTACCTAATTAACTCTATGAAGCCACAGTGATGCTGATACTTAAATCACACAAAGACCCCAAAAAGAAAGAGAACTTCAGACCAATTTCCCTTATGAATATCAATGCAAAAATACTCAATAAAATTCTCACAAACGGAATCTATGAACACATCAAAATGATCATTCACTGTGATCGTGTAGGCCTCATCCCGGTAGTGTAGGAATGGTTCAATATAGGGAAATCCATCAACGTAATCCATTATATAAACATACTCAAAGGAAAAAAACCCATATAATCATCTCATTAGATGCTGAAAATGCATTTGACAAAATACAACACACCTTCACGTTAAAAGTCTTTAAGTTGAAAGATAATTCAAGTAATTCAAGGCCCATTCATAAACATAATAAAATCAATATGCAGCAACCAATATCAAACTAAATGAAGAGAAACTTTAAGCAATCCAAATAAAATCAGAGACTAAACAAGGCTGCCCACTCTCTCCCTACCTACTCAATATAGTAGTCAAAGTCCTAGCCAGAGCAATTAGACAACAAAAGAGGTCAAAGGGATACAAATTGGAAAGGAATGAGTCAAGATATCACTATTTACCAATGATATAATAGTATACTTAAGTGACCCCAAAAGTTCCACCAGGGAACTCCTAAACCTGATAAACAACTTCAGTAAAGGGACTGGGTATAAAATTAACTTAAACAGATCAGTAGCTTTCCTCTACTCAAAGGATAAAACAGGCTAAGAAAGAAACTAAGGAAATAACACCCTTCCTTCACCATAGTAACAAAAAAATATAAAATATCTTGGTGTGACTAACCAAGCAAGTGAAAGATCTATACAATGAGAACTTCAATCTCTAAAGAAAGAACTGGAAGAAAACCTCAGAAGATGGAAAGATCTCCCAGGTTCATGGATCAGCAGGATTAACATAATGAAAATGGCCATCTTACCAAAAGCAATCTAAATGTTCAAAATTCCAACTTAATTCTTCACAGAGATAGAAAAAGCAATTCTCAAATTCATCTGCAATAACAAAAACCCCAGGATAGCAAAAACCATTCTCAACAATAAAAGAACTTCTGGGGGAATGACCATCCCTGATCTTAAGCTATACTATAGAGCAATAGTGATAAAAACTGGGTGATATTGGTACAGAGCCAGGGAGGTAGATCAATGGAATAGAATTGAAGACCCAGAACTAAACCCGCACACCTATGGTCACCTGGTCTTTGACACAGATGCTAAAACCATCCAATGGAAAAAAAGACAGCATTCAACAAATGGTGCTGGCTCAAGTGGCAGTCAGCATGTACAAGAATGCAAATTGGTCCATTCTTGTCTCCTTGAACAAAGCTCAAGTCCAAGTGGGTCAAGGACCTCCACATTAAAACCAGACACCCTCAAGCTAATAGAAGAGAGAGTGGGGAAGATCATCGAATGCATGAGCACTGGGGAAAATTTCCTGAACAGAACACCAATGGCTTATGCTCTAAGATCAATCTATAGACAAATGGGATGTCATAAAATTTAAAAGTGTCTGCAAGACAAAGGACATTGTCAATAGGACAAAGCAACCAACAGATTGGGAAAAGATTTTTTACCAATCCTACATCTGATAGAGGGCTAATATCTAATATATATATAAACTCAAGAAGTTGGACTCCAGAGAACCGAATAACCCTATTAAAATTTGGGTACAAAGTTAAACAAAGAAATCTCAACTAAAATCTTGAATGGCCTTGAAGCGCCTAAGGAAATGTTCAACATCTTTAATTATCAGGAAAATGCAAATCAAAACAACCCTGAGATTCTACCTCACACCAGTCAGAATGACTAAGATCAAAAACTCAGGTGACAGCAGATGCTGGCGAGGATATGGAGAAAGAGGAACACTCCTCCATTGTTGGTGGAATTGCAAGCTGGTACAACCACTCTGGAAATCAGTCTGCCTGTTCCTCAGAAAATTGAACATAGTACTACTTGAGGACCCAGCTATACCACTCCTGGGCATATACCCAAAAGGTGCTCCAACATATAACAAGGACACATGCTCCACTATGTTCATAGCAGCCTTATTTATTGCCAGAAACTGGAAACAACCCAGATGCTCTTCAACAGAGGAATGGATAAAAAAAAATGTGATACACAGTGGAGTACTATTCAGCTATTAAAAACAATGAGTTCATGAAATTTGCAGGCAAATGGATGGAACTAGAAAATATTATCCTGAGTGAGGTAACCCAATCACAAAAGAACACACAGGGTATGTACTCACTGATAAGTGGCCATTATATAAGAGCTTAGAATACCAACAATACAACCCATAGACCATATGAAGCTCAAGAAGAAGGAAGACCAAAGTATGGATACTTCAGTCCTACTTAGAAGGGGGAACAAAACAGTCATAGGAGATATAGGGAGGGAGGGACGTAAAAGGGAGAGAGGAAGGGGGTATGGGGGGGCAGGATCAGGTTTGGGAGAAGCCAGTTAAGAAGTACAGAGAATCAGGAACTTGAAGGGAGGTGTATAGCAGTGGGGGATGGGGAACTGGGGGTAGACACTATAAAGTCCCAGATGCTAGGAAAACAAGAGGCTCCCAGGACCAAATGGGGATGACATTAGCTGAAATACCCAACAAAAAGGGAGCGAGAACATGTAGAGACCATAGCCAGAGGTTAGGCTCGGCCACTGGTTAAGGGATGAGGCCACCCACACATCTCAAACACATATGAAACAGAATCCAGGATAATGATGTATAATATTTAATAAAAGAATCTTAGGGATTTAGAATATTTACTAAAATTATCAATGCAGTGGAACTTTAAAAGTATACAGAAATTAATTTCAGTAGGAAATTCAGTAACCCAACACACACACACACACACACACACACACACACACACACACACACACACATCTTCTATTACTGGACCATTCCTTGGGACATGTTAGAAAGGAAGTTAGAACAAATAAATGGCAGAAGCCCATGGTTAGAATGAAAAACTCTATCCTGAAAGGTCACATCAGAAAAAAAAAAAAAAAAACTACAAATGGGAGATGGGCCTACCCAGGCATCTCAAAAATATTAACCCAGAATTGCTCCTGTCTACAGGAAATGCAGGGACAAGGAGTGGAGCAGAGACTGAAGGAAAGGCCATCCAGAGACTGCCATCCATCCCATATCTAGACACCAAACACAGACACTATTGCTGATGCCAAGAAGCTCTTGCTGACAGGAGCCTGATTATAGCTGTCTCCTGAGAGGCTCTGCCAGAGCCTGATCAATACATATGCAGATGCTTACAGCCAACCATGGTACTGAGCATGGTGACCCCAATGGAGGAGTTAGGGCAAGGACTGAAGGAACTGAAGGGGTTTGCATAGGAAGAACAACAATATCATCCAACCAGACACCTCCTACCCCCACCACCACTGCTCAGAGGAACTAAACCACTAACCAAAGAGTACACATGGTGGGACCCATGACTCCAGCTGCATAGGTAGCAGAGGATTGTCTTATCTAGCATCAATGGGAGGGGAAGCCCTTGGTCCTGCAGAGGTTGAATGCCCCAGTGTAGGGGAATGCTAGGGCGGTGAGGCAAGAGTGAGTGGATGGGGTGGGGAGCACCCTCATAGAAGCAAGTGGGGAGAGAGGACGGAATAGGGTGTTCGCAGAGGGGAAACCTGGAAGGGTATAATGTTTGAAATGTAGATAAATAAATAGCCAATAAAAAACACCATGTTTTGTGGGGCTGGAGAGATGGCTCAGAAGTTAAGAGCACTGGCTGCTCTTCCACAGTTCAATTCCCAGCAACCATATGGTAGCTCACAACCATTTATAATGAGATCTGGTGCCTTCTTCTGGCCTGCAGGCATAGGTGTAAGCAGAATGCTGTATGCATAGTAAATAAAATAAATCTAAAAATAGTTGCATGGCTTCTTTAAAAAAATATTTTCTAAATGAACTATTTACATTTTTCATGCTGTATGAAGTTACCACCAGCTACAAAATAATAAAATGTGTAGAGCTTTCCCTAAGCTTTTTATTTTCTTTAAATACACTTTGTCTGTTTCTACCCAAACACATGGCTCACAACCGTCTATAATGGAATCTGACGCCCTCTTCTGCTGTGTCTGAAGACAGCTATAGTGTACTCATATACATGAAATAAATTAAACCGACTCATCCCATTCTGAAATGTCACTGTCATGTGACATCCTGCCAAACAACACATGCCCATAGTTTTGCCACAGTTCTCTTACTTCTACACGCAGGAGAACTTGTTTCTGTGGAGAACAAAACTGAGGATTTGTGGCCAAGAGAGGATTATTTTCTCCTTAGCAACCTATGTAGTGAAATCTAGTCTAACAGTTGCTTGTGGGTTAGTTATTGGTGTAATTGGTGTCAAGTTAAATTATTTAGGACTAAAAACAAATCACTTTGACAATTACATGGATCGAAACCTAACAACATATTTTCTAATATTAATACTAATGGAATACCAAGGTAAACCATAGACAGCCCAACAGTCAGTACCCTGCAACAATAGTGATTTTTATATTGGTCTTCTGGGAAATGAAACGTTTACCCCTTCCTCCCACCGGTTGCTTTTGCTCAGTGTTTTAATCACAGCAACAGAAAAGCAACTTGGACAGAAGGTTTATCAATTTGCAGAGAAAATACTGCTGGAGGATTCTGGAATACAGATAGTATTTCGATATGAAAATGGAAGTGATTTAGGAGGGATTCATTTGAAGCGAAACAGTTGGTCACATCCACAATTTAGGGAGTGGGAAAGAATCTAGATTTTACATGTCTCAGAGAAGGAGCTGGGGTAGAGAGGATGGCATCCACAGAGGAGAGCTTCCCAAAACACTGATGCCCACAGTGCTGTTCTAGGGGACTTCAGCCAGGTAATTCATGCTCAAGAGACTAAACTCTGGGAGAAGAAAATACCAGGTCTGGACATTAAAATGTGCAGGTGAGCATCATGGACAGAAAAGACAAGACATGGTGGTGAGGAGAAGAGAAAGCCTTTTTGAAGCCACCGTGCTTTCTGGAGGTTGGTAACCACACCTGGAGTCTGATTACCTAGGACCCAGGGGCCTGGATCAGCACATTATTCTAACCCCTTGAGGGGAACATTTTTCAAGAACAAATTGATGTTTGCAAACTTAATATGATTGCTAGAAGAAGTTCCTACCAATAACTAGGAAAACAGGCTAGCACTTCTTAGAAAGCATACAGATGGGCACTGGGGAAAATTTCCTGAACAAAACACCAATGGCTTATGCTCTAAGATCATGAATCAATAAATGGGAGCTCATAAAACTGCAAAGCTTTTGTAAAGCAAAAGACACTGTCATTAGGGCAAAATGGCAACCAAAAGATTGGGAAAAGATCTTTACCAATCCTACACCTGATAGAGGGCTAATATCCAAAATATACAAAGAACTCAAGAAGTTAGACTGCAGGGAGACAAATAACACTATTAAAAATGGGGTTCAGAGCTAAACAAAGAATTCACAGCTGAGGATTATCAAATGACCAAAAAGCACCTAAAGAAATGTTCAACATCCTTAGTCATCAGGGAAATGCAAATCAAAATAACCCTGAGATTCCACCTCACACCAGTCAGAATGGCTAAGATAAAAATCTCAGGTGACAGCAGATGCTGTCGAGGATGTGGAGAAAGAGGAACACTCCTCCATGGTTGGTGGGATTGCAAACTGGTACAACCACTCTGGAAATCAGTCTGGAGGTTCCTCAGAAAATTGGACATTGCACTACCTGAGGACCCAGCTATACCTCTCTTGGGCATATATCCAAAAGGTGCCCCAACATACAACAAAGACACATGCTCCACTATGTTCATAGCAGCCTTATTTATAATAGCCAGAAGCTGGAAAGAACCCATATGCCCTTCAACAGAGGAATGGACTAAAAAAATGTGGTACATCTACACAATGGAGTACTCCTCAGGTATCAAAAACAATGACTTCATGAAATTCATAGGCAAATGGAATGAACTAGAAAATATCATCCTGAGTGAGGTTACTCAATCACAGAAAAACACACTTGGTATGCACTCATTGATAAGTGGATATTAGCCAAAAAGCTCAAATTACCCAAGATGCAATCTACAGTTCACATGAAGCTCAAGAAGAAGAATGACCAAAATGCAGATGCTCCTACTCCTTCTTAAAAGGGGGGGGGAAATATGCATAGGAGGGGATATGGAAGCAAAGTTTAGAGCAGCGACTCAAGGAATGGCCATTCAGAGCCTGACACATATGTGGCATATATATACAGCCACCAAAACTAGATAAGATTGATGAAGCTAAAAAATGCATGCTGAAAGGGACTGAATATAGATCTCTCCTGAGAGACACATCCAGAGCATGTCTAATACAGAGGTCAATGCTAGCAGCAAACCACTGAACTGAGAACAGGACCCCCTTGGGGGAATTAAAGGAAGTATTAAAAGAGTTGAAGGAGCTTGTAACCCCATAAAAATAACAATGCCAACCAACCAGAGCTTCCAGGGACTAAACCACTAACAGAAAGACTGACTGACTGACCCAGGGCTCCAACTGCATATGTAGCAGAGAATAGCCTTGTTGGGGCACCAGTGGAAGGGAAAGCCCTTGGTCTTGCCAAGGTTGGACCCCCAGTGCAGGGGACTATGGGGTAGGGTAATAAGGGGGATGTATATGGGGAATACCCATATGGGGGAGGGCGAGGGGAGAATGGGGGCTTATGGACAGGAAACCGGGAAGGGGAATAACCTTTGAAATGTAAGGAAAGAAATGTATAATAAAAAATTAAAAAAAAAGAAAGCATGTGGGAAGTAAAATCATTTCTATTCCCCATCTCTATCCAAGAGTTAGTGGCAAAGAAAGGTAGGAAGGGAGACTTTCAATATGGGGGGGATGGGGTATCCCAGCTTAAGAGTCAACATGGATGCTATGTGGTTTTATTTTTTGTTTGTTTGTTTTGAGTTGCCACCCAGAGAAATGTTTTCCAATAGGCATCTATGCCAACAGCTGGACACAAGCACAGAATCCTGGTCTGGGTTTCCAAAGGTCCAGGTTAAGCAGTGCTTGGCAGGGGTGCGGTGTGGGGATGGCTCAGCAGTTACAGGAATTGCCTTGCAAGCATGAGGACTAAAGTTTAGATTCCATTTCCAGAAACTAATAGAAAGAAAGGGAGAAGAAAGCAATCACGGGGTGGGGGTTGGGGGTGAGGATGGGAGAGGGGACAGGAAGGGAGGGGGACCATGATCAGGTATTGGGGGGAGGGCAGGACTGACCCTGAGGGCCAGCAGAAAGAATGGGAGAGGTCGGAGGAGGGGGACCCTCTGGAATGAACCAGAGACCTGGGAGGTGAGAGACTCTCAGGACTCAAAGGGAGCGACCTTGGATGAAGTGCTCTACAGTGGGGAGGGGGAACTTGTAGAGTCCACCTCCAGTAGACAGAGCGAGCATCAAGTGAAGGGATGTGGTTGCCACCCCACAGTCAAAAACTCTGATCCAAAATTGTTCCTGTCTGAAAAAACTGCAGGGACAAAAATGGAGAAGAGCCTGAGGGAAAGGAGGATCCAGCTCAAGGGGAAGCCCCAAGGCCTGACACTGTTACTGATGCTGTGTGTGCTTGCAGACAGGAGCCTAGCATGGCTGCCCTCTGAGAGGCCCAACAAGCAGCTGACAGAGTCAGATGCAGACACTAACACCAACCAATGGACAGAAGCCGGGGGCCCCTGAGGTTGAACTGGGGAAAAGCTGGAGAAGCTGAGGAGGAGGCGGCCCCATGGGGAAACCAGCGGTCTCAGCTGACCTGGATCCCAGAGATCTCTCAGACACTGAGCTACCAACCAGGCAGCACACACCAGCTGATAAGAGGCCCCTCTCTACAGCAGGGGGCTGCCAGGTCTGGACTCAGTGAGAAAAGACGCACCTAACCCTCAAGAGACTTGATGCCCCAGGGAGTGGGGAGGTCTCCTGAGGGTGGGGGCTGGTAGGGATGGAGAGATGGGGACATCCTCTTGGAGACTGGGGTTGGGGGAGAGGCATGAAATGGGGATTGGTGGGGGGAGGGAGGGCGGGAGGGGGATGAAGACTGGACTATTTAAAAGGGATTAAAGAATAAAAAACAAAAAAAAGAAAAAGAAATGCCTGATGGGTGTGGTAGTCCCATGATTCTAGCCCTGGAAGCAGAAGACAGGAACTCCCCAGAACTCCCCAGAGCAAGCAGGTTGGGGAGCTCTAGGTTTGATTGCAAGACCCTGCCCCCATGAATATGTGGAAGGTGAATTGAGCATGGTTCCTAATGCACGTGCACCAGTAGGCACGCACACCCACACCACACACACACACACACACACACACACACACACACACACACACACACACACACACTCACACACACACCCCCCAGATAAATGACTCAGGTGAGTCTCAGGCAGTCATGGTCTGAGCATTTTGTTTTGAAAAGCATCACCACCCACTTTAAAACATAGCAATTTACTTATTTCTGCACAGAATTATAGAAGGAAGTACGTGTCACACACCACTTAGCCAGACATAAATAACTAAAGCACAGTGGGGGAGACCTGGCCTTTAATAAGGCCAGGGGACTGGGGGGTGAGGGTAGGGGTGGCGGTGGGTGGGAGGGTGTGGGGGGCTGTGAAGGGAAGTGCCCCCTGGGTCCTTACCTCTTTCGGTGACAGTATAGAAATGTAATCCTCATATATCATCCTGGCCTTTTCTTCAACGGCTTTCTTGTTCTGCTCCTTCTTTAAGTCTTCACAGGCCAGCCAGAAGAGTAGGTTCTCCTCGCTGTATTCTGTTCGGAGGAACTCTCGGAAAAGGTTTCTTCCTGCAGGAGCCTTCATCATCTTGTCAAAATTCTGAGACCAGGACAAGACTTCATCTGCAGTGGGGTTTTGGCTGCAGAGACAGAATGAAGCCATTAGGAACAACATTGACCCGTCTGCTGGCAGAAGCAGCTGATGGTTTCAAATTTGTAGTCTTGTGCTGCCCTCTACTGGTCAGGGTTTTGCCATTCCGCCTGGCTTGATTTGAGAGACTACGGTTCCTGAGCCTTGACAAATTGATCCAGTGGGTGTGAGAAGCAAGGAAGGGAGCTGAGGGTTAGAACTGTAAGGGGTGCATCCCACACGCCCATGGCTGTCAGACACTCCTAATGAATTCTGCAAGTGGTGATGTGTCTTAGCAATTTCTTGTAAATGGATGGGAAACACTGCGAACCCCTTTTTTTCTCCCTCATTTGCATTGTCCAACCATAAGAGGGTTTTTCATCTCCAGTAGCCATTCCTAAAACAAGGATATACTTTGTTCATTGAGCACAAAACACCCCCCAATGCTCAAAGTATTCCTTGAAAGGCAGAGGACTTTTGGAACAGCAAGAAGGATTTTTCTGGACAACATGTAATAAAGATCACTACTCTATTGCCAAGATCACCAGTCACCAGTCCATTTGTCCTCACACCAAAGGAGGAGAGGCACAGATCTTGGAGATTTTTATTTTCTAACAGAAATCTTTAACAGAATCTTGGCTTTTGTCTCAAATATATATTAGGTTAGGAGGGGCACTATGTTTTAATTTTCTTAATTTTTTGACCAAGGATTTTAAATAGATTTGTCGCTGTCCCATGATGTCTGAACCTCTTTATTCATTTATGATATTAGGCTTGGGGTTGGGGAGACAGTTCAGTGGGTAAAGTGCTTTCTAAGCATGAGAACCCAAGTTCGAATTCCCAGCACCCATGTAAAAAGCCAGGTAAGATGATGTGCCCCAGTGTTTGGGGGAAAGGAGAGAGAGAGGCAGACGCTGGGGACTCACAAACCAGTAGGGTTAGCAAAAACCTTGAGCTCCAGGTTCAATGAGAGACCCTGCTTTAAAAAATGGTAGAGAGTGATAGAGATGGACACTTAGTGTTTCCCTCTAAGATCCACAATACACACATGGGAGAGCATGCCCACACATATGTCCATACACACATCCATCTGATGAACACACACACACACACACACACACACTTTCTCTCAATAAAATTAAATGTCCAAATGTTTAACATCACAATGAGACTCATATTCAAATATTAAAATTTCAATAAAAAGCAAAAAGGAGGCATTTATAGTGATGTGAGCCACCAACTCACAATTAAATTTTATCTTCTAAAAATTGCTTTTCAACTTCTCATTTTAGAAAGACTTTGATGAAGTATGTTCAGATGGTTACAAAACCAGGATCTGGTGAGCTGGGTGTTTTTAGTGGTTGATTTTGGTCATCCAGAGAGTGTATATCTGTGCATGTGTACTTGTACCTGTGTGTGTGTGTGTATGTGTGTGTGTATGTGTGTGTGTGTGTGTGTGTGTGTGGTATTCAGATCCTTCTCTTATAAAATGAAGATGAATTTTAAAAATATTTCCAGTGGGGATGGAAGAATAGTTCAGCAGCTAAGAGCACACAGGCTGCTCTTCCAGAGGACCCAGGTTCAATGCTCAGTACCCAAATGGCTGTGAACAACTACTGTGTAATTCCAGTTCCAGGGTATTCAAGTCCCACGCAGGCTTTCCTGTCAACTGAGCATGAACATGGTACACAGACCTGTATACCGGCCAAAAAGATCAATGAGTAAGAAGTACTTTCAGCCAACAAGAGTAAAATGAAGGTTTGTCTGTGATAATTCATGCAATTGTCTTTACTAACAGAGAAAGATCATTTGAGACAATGTGTCAGCTTGGAAACCCAGTGAGAAATCATTGCAGTCACAGAAGAGACCTTTCAGGCTGAGTCTCTTTTCATTTCACAGAACCATTTGTGAGAGGACCACAGAGAGATGGTGCTCGGGAACTGGGTGGACGTACGTGGCTTTTAAACACAGAACTGACTCTCCCTGCCCCAACACTCACCATTCCTCCAGGACCTGGATGCTCTCCATTTTGGTGGTGTGTGGGGGTCTCCCCGAAGAGTCTCCTCTTTCCTCATTCCTGACAGTGAGGCTGTAATGTAACACACTTTGTCAAGGCAATTGCAAAAGCAAAGAAAAGCATCTCTTTCGCAGGAGAACCATGTCTCATGGGCTTTTCACTGCCGACCATGTGGGATTATTCAAAAGACACAGAGAGAGGAATAACACTTTTAAATGGTGGCGGAGTGTGAGAGTTGGTAAGTCTATACCAACTTTTAAAGAAATCATAAAATAAATCAGAATCGTCACACAGATATTACTATCCACTCTGACCCCATGATATGTAAACTAATTCTTTTTCATAGTTGTACCTTTATGGTTTCAAGACTGGATATGCTTTGATATTTGACATATTATTGTGTTACCTTTAAGAAAGTAAAGAGCCATTTTGAATTTTGCTGTGTTCTGTTCAGTTTTTTTCATTTACTTTCTCCTTATTAATAGCTAAGAAGGTAGAATACACCAGAAGTCAATGCAGACTTCTGCACCAGCCTTCCCCTTAAGCCAAGCCATATTTTTGTCATGAATCTCTTTCCTCCATCTCTAGAGATTGAGCAGCTGCACTGGATTCTATGTCAGTCAATCTCCAGTGTCTTGGCAGAGACGAGGAAGCAATTCTGAGGGTGCGGAGCAGGAGGCCATTGGGTAAGCGTGATGGTTGCTTCCCACTGTCACCTATACAGGATGTAGAACCATCTGGGACAGGGGACTCTGGCCAAGGGTATAGAGGGGAAGGAGGAATATCATTATTATGACAATTGATGTGGGGAAACTAATTTGATTGTGGGTGGGGTTGTTCTTCAGCCATAGGTGCTGGACAATGTAAAAATGTTTGCATTCACCCTCCCCTCTTACTATGGTTGTGATTCGATAGTTTCATCAAAGTCCTGCTGACTTGACTTCCTGACCATAACAGACTGTATTTTGAACTGTGAGCAAAAACAAGCCCTTTCTCCCTCAAGTTGCATTTGTCAGAATATTCCATCCCAGCAACAGGAATGAAGGCAGTAAGAGAAGGCACCGTGACACAGAGTGAGACGCCGGGAGCTGGGAAAGCCCCGTGTGCTCCACTAACCCAGGATAGTGGATTGGCATGAAGTACCCTTCAGCTTAATGGTGCCTTGGGGCAGAAACCAGGGTCCTAGAGATAATGGCATCACTGGAAGAGATCTTACGTTAGGCTAGAACTTCTGCTCACCCTGCATAAGCTGGGAAAACCTGTCTGACCTCTTTCCCCTAACCCTACTTGCACCGAGAAAACTTCCCATCTACTTGGCGTGGAGAAAAGTCCCAGCTAACATGTCATTGTTCCTTATTTTCACATTTCTGGCAACCCACCCAAGAGTGCCCACCCGCAGCTCAGTTTTTATCCATATTATAGACACAATCACTGGCGCGTCCTCGATCCTCGACTAAGCTCTATAAAACTCCCTTGCTTTAGCCTGGATGTGTGACTTCACTGAGCTTTATCCCAGAGCTGCTTCCTAGTAAACCTGCCTTTATCTACTTTTAATTCGGACTAGTCTGGCCTATGTCTGCATCGCCCAGAGACAAAAAAAGACCATCATAAGGGAAGGTGGGACAGTTCCAGGCCTTAGTTGGTTAAGACACCTACCTGCCTGGCCTTCCTCAGTGGTCCTTCCTCAGTAGAAACTCAAACTCCTGAGTTAATAAGATGATATTTCTGTTGAGTCTAAGATGACGGGCCTCATGAGAATCCAACCAAAGCAAAAGAAGGTGCCATGACATGTCTTTCATTGGTTCATTCATTCAGTGGAAGCTATCTTTCAGTGATACCATTCTCTTTGCATTGACATTATTATTCCCATTATACAGGTGAGGAAAGTAAAGGTTGGGGTCGTCTGGCAGGTTGAGCACCAGCTGTGTTGTATGGCTAGCATTTGAACTCTGTAGCCTGCACTTTTACTGAGTGCTTACTGTTAGGCACAGTCATCATATACCATTAAATATGATTGCAGTAGAAACAAAGCCTTTGGAGTTGGGGGTTACTCATGAGGAGTCGTTCTCAACCTGGAAAGTCTGGCTAGAGATACTGAGAGACAGTGTCTCATCAACATATTCTTGAACTGTCAGGTTGGGGGAGGTAAAGATGGAGAGAATGTAGCTTAGGGAAGGATCTAAAGACTTCAGGTTTCTATTGGTGATGCTGCCTTTGAGTTTAACGAGGTGGGAAAATTACTGGATAAAGTATACTTATGGTAGAAAAGAGATTAATCGATGTTGGGAAAGAGCCTTTATTTTGATGCACTGTAGACCTCAAAGGAAAAGAAAAACTTAAAAATGAAGTAAGATACAGTTTCCTCACCCCACTCTGGGATGTAGTGGCAAGCTTGCTGGTACAGATACCCTGGGGAACGTAATCCCCTGAGTAAAGGGGCATAGTCCAAAGACTCTAGAAAGCAGAAGCAACACCTAGCTGGTTCCAAGAGTCACTGATACTGCCAACACTCAAGGAGAGCCCAGAAAGGCCACCATGCCAGGGCTAGGGAAGCAAAGGCTTTAATGCCATGTAGCCAGAGGAGAGAGACCCAGAGAACAGCCGGGCTTGATTCAATCTAAGCATGGAGGTACTAAGACCATGCTTGAAATCTGAGGTAGCCTAGGAAGCCATGGCCGTCTCTACCTGCCATGCATTTAGGTATGACACGTGTCCTCGATGAGATCCACCGGTTTCTCTCGGTGGCTGAGTAAAGGTATTTCTCTGGGATTTGAGTGGGCATTTGGGTGAGATATTGACACATCTGTCACATCCCCTCATACATCAAATATGCACCTTCTGTCACTTTTACCGAAGATCTCACTGCAATAAGAAGCCACTCATTCCCATACAGCGTCCTAGAGAATGTGCGGCACAAAACCGAGGTTACCGCTCATCTCAGGCAGCCTATCTTAGAAATCCCTTCCCTCTGCCTCTGCTGTAGAGCAACAAATCTGGAGTCCACGGGCATGATTCACACGATTCTGAGCATAAATCCTGGCTCCCCTGTCTGTTCCTATGATGTTTACAAACACGGCAAATGCTACCATATTAGAGCCATCCGCATAAATATTGGATTGTGTTTACGTCTCTCGTTTGTACAGATGGTAAAATATGGGTACACATTTGGACTGAAACTAGTTATGACAGCCATTCAGTAAATGCTTAACTGTTCACCACGAGTGCCGCCCTTAATTTAATACTGAGCACAGTCTTACCCTTCAATAAAAAAATTGAACTTAAGCAGTGGGAGCCTCGGAAAATAGGACGAGGATCCCCAGAGGCAGCTGGCTAGAAAAGCCAGCCAAATGGGTGAGCTCCTGGGCTTGTTGGAGAGGCTCTGTTTCATGTCTCAAAGAATAAGTTGGAAAACTAGACATTTGACATCAATCCTGGGCTTTTAGTGTTCAAGCATGCCTGTCTTCTGTCATGTAAACATGGATGCACACATGTGCACCCCTGACAGAAAGAGAGACAAGGGAGGAGGAGAGGAAGAGGGAGAGGGAGAGGGAGAGGGAGAGGGAGAGGAAAAAGAGGAGGAAGCACTGAAAATTAAAAAAAAAATATCTAGAGATTGAGTTGGAGAAAATAAGCAAGGAATTGCTTCTGCTTTGCCTGCCTGACCTGGTCCTGACCCAACTACAATCACTTCTCTTGTTTCTGTTCCAAGGATCCCTAGGCATGGAGGCTTGGAGCTGTTTTTGATGGTAATAAATTATGACTCCTATTTACTCTCAACATCTCAGGCCATTGATGTGTTTGAAAAGTTGAAACTGAAGGCACCAAGCATAGAACTGTGAGTTCTCAAAACACTCTGCTTTGTAGAGTTCATTGTCAATTTGACAGAACCGAGAACCACCAGGGAATGGACCCCTGGGCTTGCCTGTGGGGGTTATATTGATTCTATTAGTTGGGACAGGAAGACCTGTCTTGATTGTAGGTGGGACTCCTTTTGGGTAGGGAATTGTAGACTATAAAAATGGGGAAAGTGAGTTGAACACTAAGACACATTCATTGTTGTTTCTTGACTGTGGATGTCATGTGACCTGCTGCTTCCTGCTCCTGCTGTCTTGATCTTCCTGCCATGATGGACTATATCTTGTAAGTCACAATTGACTGTTCCTTCCTTAGGCATGTTTTTGTTTTTGTTGTTTTTCCACCTTCTACCTAGGTACCTAGGTAACTTTCTCCCTCCCTCCCTCCCTCCCTTTCTCTCTCTCTCTCTCTCTCTCTCTCTCTCTCTCTCTCTCTCTCTCTTTCTTTTCTTTCTTTCTTTCCTTCCCGGGACAGGATTTCTCAGGAACTCCTTCTGTAGACCAGGCTAGTCTTGAACTCACAGAGATCAGCCTGCTTCTGCCTCCAGAGTGTTGGGACTAAAGGTAGGTAGGTAACATTTAAATCTTCCAACCTAAGGCACAAAGACAATGAGACACACCCACAATGCTCACTCTGGGAATCTTGATCGAAGTCTAAACACTTTAGGGAGGAGAACATCAACATCTCAGGCTAAATTAACCAAGGCAAATGTGGAGACGAGTTAGAGCATGGTGACTTTGAAAAGGGGGAAAGTCCATTCCAGAGAATAAGAACAGTGGGCTCTGGCTGTGGATGGTGGACTGCTTGTCCACTGTGGATCGTAGAAGGAGAAAAACACCTGAAGCCAACGATGGGTTTCCTCACTCATTATCAGAGATAATGCAGTCCATTTGGAAGATGGTCAACTGTTGTAAGAAAACAGTTTTTAGAAACAACACTAGAAGAGAGTGGAAAACAGCTCGAAACCTTTGCAGTAGCCATGGTGATGCAGGAAGAGCAGATGATTGCACATACTTATGCAACATGCAAGTGAGCAATCAGTAAAGTGCACACAATTAATCCATTTCCACGGCAAAACTCCAGAAAGGCACCACCCTCCTCAGGCACTAGGGACTAAATCACTAACCAGCACCTCTTCATTTGCAAAGACATAGAAACTCAGGTTGACTTGTGCAGCACCCACAACTGCAGCAGGCTGGGCCTGACCTCTAACTTCCCGCCTGGTCTCCGGTATGCTTTGCTCTACAGCACGACCACCACCTTTTGTTATAAAAGCTGTCTGGGATGTTTTTATCTTTTTCATCATTCTCAAAAGGGGGATGATCTTAACTCTGTGGGAGGAACACCTTCCATTTCCGATACAGAGTATGTCAGTTTTAAACCTAGGATGCAGAAATCACCATTTCCACATTTTTGTAGGATGACCTGGTTTTGGATGGTGTCAATGGACCAAATAGTTTGTGCAATTTGTGTCTGGAAACATCAGGAGTGTATACGTTTAGTGTGTCTAATGAAATGCTAAAGCAAACAAAAGAGCGCACTGCTGGGATTGGGGATGTCACTCGGTTGGTGGAATGTGTACCTAACATGCACGAAGACTTGTGTTCAATTCCCAGGTCTGCTGGAAACCAGGTGTGGTGGAGCAGGCTTGCAGTCTCAACACTGGGGAGGCAGGGGCTGGAGACTCAGAGGTTGAAGGTCAACCTTAGTAAGTTTGTTCAAGGTCAGTCTGGGCTACGTACACAGGTCTCAAGAGAATCAGCCAATCACACTATGCCACATCACAACATCCCGGGTTGTACAATCAGATGTTAGGTAAAGAAATAAGAATGCATTCAGCTTGTTTGTGCTTCATCTTTAAATCCCCACGGTAAGAGAATCTGCTATTCAAGTTCTCTCCACTAGATGGCTGTGCTACCTCAGGAATACAAAGTCAGTAGGAAGGCTGAAAAATCTGAGTGTAATTACCCTTATTTGGAAAAATAAATATTTTCTTACATGTAAGATATTTTGGTAATTCTGCCCTTCCAAGGACTTTGATAACAGTTGTCCAGTGTTTCTGTGGATGGAATGGATGTTTTTCAATCAAGATGGAGGGGGAGGTGTGCAAACCTGGGACTCTTTCCTTCTTTAGGTTTTGAGACTGAACACCTTCCAGCCCCCAGTCACTTCATTCAGGAAAAGGAAATTTAAAAAAGCATGCAGTCATTGCTGGGTGTGCTTTCTCACACCTTTGATTCCAGCACTCAACTTGGGAGGTAGAAGCAGACTCAGAGTAAGTTCCAGGACCGCCAGGACTACATAGAGAGACCTTGTCTTAAAAACAAACAAACATCGAGAAGAATAAAACAAAACAAACAAACAAAAAAAACCAATGCTGGCAAAATTGTATTCATATCATCAGTACGAGTATGGAAAATGGTCACGTACACTTAGCTAAAGATCTAGCTACTCATCTTCCTACCTACCCAAACCATCCACCTACCCATCTGTCTGTCTGTCTGTCTATCAGTGTTTTGAGAGAATCATCGTAAGAGTAGATTCTCTACATTACTTTATTTTCAGCTTAGCTTGGCAGAGAGATTTACTTTGTGCCAGGCATCGTAGCGCATGCCTTTAACCCCAGCACTTGGGAGGCAGAGGCAGATGGATCTCTATGAGTTTCAGGCCAACCTCGTCTACAAAGAGTGTTCCAGGATAGCCAAAGCTACATAGTGAGACCCTGTCTCAAAAAACAGAAAAACAAAACAGATGAACCAAAAAACCATTAACTTCATTTTTAATACATAGAAAACAAAATTACACTTTTTTCATCTTGACTCAATCTCTCTTTGTTCTTGATTTCCATGCACACACATGCTTTTAAAGATAGGTTTCAAAAATATCCTTTCTCTATGGGTTAAAATTTCTTCCCAGCCCTAATACAGTGTTTTAGGTTCATTGACAGGCTTATTAGCTATGGAATTCCTAACTTACCGTACAAGAACCTACATGGTTAAAATCTAGATCTATTTAAGCTGACGTTCAGCTAGAGGATCAACATTTCTTATTTTGCAGGAAGGGGAATTCTTTGTTTTTCCTCAAAATGAAGAGAATTACTGGTACAAAACTATAGATAACAGCATAAGAGAAAAGCAACTACTGGGCTCCTCTAGTCTCAGAGTGGTTGGAAAGCTGTTTTGAGTTTCTCCTTCAACCCATCTTTGTGATGTATAAGGAAGTTAGTGAATGCTTTTGTAGAAAAACAAGTACCTTGGGTTGAGCAGGGCAATCATCGCCGGTTTAGTGAACAGACGCTGTCTTGGAAGGGGAGTGTGAGTAATCACCCTACTCTTTAAATGTACCCATCAGACTGCAGCTCTGGCTTGTGATTTAGACTGTGTTCCTACCATGACCAGCAGGAAACATTACAGCCCTAGCAGCTGATGTACAGAAATAGTGTGGCTGATAGTTGGCAGGGGCATTGACTCATTCCTCATTCATGCCTAGACTGGGATTTCCCAGTTAGTGTGTGCGTGTGATTTTCTGTGGAATGGAAGTGGGGGACACATTTGGGGACACGCCTGATTGACAGTAACAATGTTAAGCTGCAGAGAAACCTGAGGGCAGTAGATGGCTCTGAGGCTCTGAGGGTTTTCTAGCTGTGTGGTTACACCCTTCGAGAAGATATTAGTTAGTCAGAAAGCCCAAGGGGGAGTGGGTGGAATGCAGTGATAGAGAATGCAGCAACAGCATAGGTTACAACCAGAGGCACACTAAGGAGAACACTGGCAAGCATCCAAAGGGCAAATCTTCACAATGTCCAGGAAATCCCTTCACACTGAGACTTGTGAAGAAATCAGAAAACCTCATTACGGACTATTCATGTGCAGACCATGGGCTAAATAAAAGGTTCATATCTGTACTAGAGCTGGGAAATAAGCTTGTCCTATACAACCTTGAAGACCTGAGGTCCAGTACCAGCACCCACATAAAACATGGTACACAGCTGTAATCCCACAGATAGGGAGGTAGAGGCAGGAGCATCCCTGGGCTCACCAGTCTTCAAGTCTAGCCTCACTGTTGAGAACCAGGGCCCAATGATAGGCTGTATTTCAACAGACATGGTAGATGGCTCTTGAGGAAAGACAGTTGAGGTTAACTTTTGGCCTTTGTACATGCACGTGAACATACATGCAGGTTCACATACGTGTGAACCTGTATGTATGCACATGAAGACTTGTTTATGCTCTTAATCATGTGACACTAAGGGAGTAGCTGAAGCTTGGAGGGATTAAGTGGTTTGCCATCACCTCATGTTTACATGCGACAAACCGGGACAAACCAGACTGGTCTAATACCAGGTTGGCTAGTCTTCCCCTACCTGGTGTTGCCTTCAGAAAGTCAATTTTATTTAAGGGAGAAATACCATGAGAATTTTGTGTGTTATCTTCAAGTGTGGCAGGTGTGGCTTCTACTCATGGTGAAACACATGGGGCTACCATTGTACTGACACCTATAGAATGAATAATTGGAAGGTGCCCATATTTTATGTAATATATATGGTTTTATAAAAAAATTCTAATAATGGTAGGTATTTGGTTTCTACTTAGCAACAGATGCTGGCACCCATCTGTGCCATGGATGACCATATATCCTATATAGATATAAATACAAATATGCATATGATAATTAATATTGATTATGAACTTGACACCATGTTAGAATTACCTGAGACAATGCTCTGTGAATGCCTGTTAGGGAGCATGTAGATTAGGTCAAACTCGTAAGTCTCTTAAGTTGAGTCACATGGGGAGATCCATCTTAAAGGCAGGCAGCACCAGTACCTGGGATTAGCTCCTCAGTGGATAAAAGGAGAAATTCAGCAGAATACTGGCATGGTTCTCTCTATTCTCTCCTTGCCTCCTGACTGCTCATCAGTCACCTTTCAAACTTGTTACTGCATATTTCTGCATCTGCTGTATGGGTCTATGTAGTTCATTCTCTTCTTCTACCACCACCTGGGGGACTGAACTCAGGGCCTCGGGGCTTGGCGGCAGGTGCCTTTACCCACTAAGCCATCTCACCATCCTATTGGGCCAGGACTCTGGGCTTCTTTACTGGCAGGTGTCACTTCAGACTGTCCTCAGAGAGACTACCTTTCCGTGACACATCTCTTCTCCCCCCCCTCACATTGCTCTCCCTGGTACCCAGCACTGCCTCTCCAGGGAGCTTTACACCGGCTGTTTCTCTTACATGCCACAGGGCAAGGCAGTGGAGGGGAACAGCATCTTCCAAAGCCAATGATGCGGTGCGGTGCCATCTGACTCCCCTCCGGGTCCTTCCCTCTCATGGCACTGCTCACTGCACAGCCTTCTTTCTTCCTTTCCCCACCTCAGGGTGCCCACGCCATATCAATCACTATTGCTGCCACGGAGGCAGGCCATTTTGTTTGTTCTGCACTGAACTGGCTAATGTACACAGGAGGTGTCTTGGCTCCTAAGATGGCTTCCTCTTTACCCGAGCTGACGCAAATTAATCATCTCTCTTATGTTCTTTTGCAACGTTGCGTTTTCTTTTATGCTATCGAATATGCCACACACGATACCTTTATCTGTTATTTTATTTCGTTACTTCCCTTCTTTCCATCGGACATCTAAATTGTGCAATGTGAAACTTAGAAAAATATCCTTCGGGCTGGAGAGATGGCTCAGCAGTTAAGAGCACCCAACTGCTCTTCCAGAGGTCCTGAGTTCAATTCCCAGCAACCACATGGTGGCTCACAACCATCTGTAAAGAGATCTGATGCCCTCTTCTGGTGTGTCTGAAGACAGCTACAGTGTTCTTATATATAATAAATGAATAAAAAAAAGAAAAGAAAAATATCCTTTCCTAAAAGATTCATTTATTTTTATCTTATGTAGATGATTGTTTGGTCTACACACTTTTAACTACATCGAATGTGTGCCTGGTGCCCACAGAAACCAGAAGAGGGTAGCGGATCCCCTGGACTGGAGTTAAGGATGGTGGTAACCTGCCATAAGGGTACTGGGTACTGAAACTGAGTTCTCTACTAGAACAACAAGCACTCTCAACAACTGAGCCATCTCTTCAGCCACAGAAGAAATATTTACTTTTTTGTTATTTTGTAAATGAAATTTCAAGAATGGTTGATGGAATACACCTGGGACGGACACAGGCCAATTTAGTTTTTATTCTGACAGTGTCACAGTAGATGGGAGCCTGTCAGGTCTGTGTTAGATATGATGAGAAGCAGCCATATTACTGAACACTATGAAGGGCTAAACCTGGTAATGAAAACAAATACCAATGTTTGGATGGTCTAATGACTTCCTTCTCTGCCACCGTGGAGGCAGGGACAACCTGGTGAACAAGTGCTGAGAGGACAAACGTGTGCCAACAAAAGCACGCATTGTGCTTGACCAACCATAACTTTGTGACTTAATGAATGAAGGCTGTAAACAAGTTCCAGAGTCCTAATGCCCACTCTTGGGCTCATATATAGGGACTAGGAAACCTATCATCAATTGGTAACCAGCCTTTTGATTGGGTAAAGTTTACATAGCTGAGAGGAGCTATTCAGAAAATTCCCCCACATCCTTGTGAGATGGAATTCCACACCTTGACCTCTATGTAAGCTATGTCCATGATGATCCTTTTGTGGGTGCTTTAGACATTCGGTGCAGAACAAATCAATGTTTGGGAGAGGCTCACTCTATGCAGGATGAGTCAGCTCACTGCGGGCGAGGGGTACACAGGGGATACTTGCTTATTCGCTGCTACCCCGGATGAGGTGATTCAGCATATTGTAAGTCTCCATATTTCCAGGGAGTGGTTTCTTCACCATGGTGCAGACTTGGATTTTTGTTTTCTTTTTTCAAAAAATACCCTTTGGCTTTGAAAGCATGCATCTTAGTGTTTCCATTGGCAGGGAGCTTCAGCATGACAGCATCAGAGGATAAAATAGGACATTCTTTTTGCACTGTTTTGAATTTCAGAGGCTACGGTGCTTGTTTAAAAAGGAGGGAGGGACAAGCAAAAGCATGCTTATGAAGGTCCCAACATTTACTTAGTGAGATCTATCCCACGGTCTGGGAATTCTGGGAACTAATGCATCTAAAACGGAAGACAGTTTTAGTTTCAAAGGACTAGCTTAATTTACTAAATTTATTCTGTGACCAATCTTTCCTACAAAGAATCTAGTGTCACTGGCCAAATCCAGTGAGCAATACCCCAAGTAGCATTCAGGATTGTGCGTTAGGCTGGGAGAGCTGAATTTCTTAGTGGCTCACATCAAAGGGGAATGCCAAGTTTGTAAGTAGCATAGTAATGGGGGCTAGTCAATGCACTGGATATTAAGACGCCTGCCATTTAATCCCAGCTTTACAGCAGGTATGTTTTCAGACCTATGGAATTAAAACATATTTCCATCATCATCATCACCATCACCACCATCACTATCACCACCACCACTGTCATCATCACCATCATCATTTTTTAGTGAAGACAGTTTTTTTTGAAAAAAAAAAAAAAAAAAAAAAAAAAGGTTTTTTTTTTTTTTGTTTTTTTTTTGTGTTGCCTTTTGGACTTTTCAAAACAGGGTTTCCCTGTGTAGCCCTAGCTGTCCTAGAATTTATTCTGTAGGCCGTGCTGGCCTTGAACTCAAGAGATCTACCTGCTTCTGCCTCCTGAGTGCTGGGATGAAAGGCATGGGCTACCCATCCCTGGCTCAAACAAAAGTTTCTGTCTAAGTGTGTCAGTTACTGTTCCTGCTGCTACGGGAAATACCTGACAGAGGAGTATAAAGAGTGAGGTTTATCTTGACCCTTGGCCTCAGAGGACATTACTTCGTTGTAGCAGGGGAGGCATGCCCGCCCAAACAGCTTCTGTACAGATGGGGACCATCTGGTGAGCATTCCCTCCAGCCCAGGCAGGAAGCAGAGCGAGAGAGGTAGACTTGAATCAGGTATGCAATAACCTTTAAAGGTCCACACCAACACGCCCGTGTCTGCCAGTTAAGCCTTACCATTGAAGGTTTACGCAGCCTCCAAAACAGGGTTGTCGGCCAGTGGTGAAATACATGCACCGGTAGGGAATATTTTCATCTACAAATCACAGTACTAGGTCTAACACTATAATAACTACAGGAAGAGCAAAGCAGTGGAAAATGGAGACTGAAAATGGGAGCTCAGGAGGGCTCCTGTATTCCCTAGAGCCATGACCTGACTATGCCTTATATGTCAATTTGATACAAGCTAGAGTCATCTTGAAAGAGGGAACCTTGATTGGCAGATTGGCCTGTCAGCCCCCATCAGACTGGCCTGTCAGCCCCCATCAGACTGGCCTGTCAGCACCCATCAGATTGGCTTGTCAGCAAGCCTGTAGTACATTTTTTCTTTTGAATTGTTGATTGACATTGGAGGGTCCGGCTCACTGTGGGAGGTGTCACTCCTGGGCTGGTGGTCCTGGATTCTATAAGAAAGCAGGCTGAGTAAGCAGCACCCTCCATGGTATCTGGCTTCAGCTCCTGCCTCCAGGTTCCTCCCTTCCTCGAGTTCCTGCCTCGACTTCTCTCAGTGATGGACTGTTACCATCACTGAGAAGTATGAGATGAAATGCAGCTTCCTCCCCAAGTTGCTTTTGGACATAGAGCTTTATCACAGCAATAGAAATCTTCAGTAAGATGCTGATCATCACTCACTGTCAAACAGAGAGTGGGTGAGCATCAGAGACTGGTAGGTCATGGTGCTTGAGTTCTAACAGACACCATTTATAAAAAGGCAGACATTGAAGAGACGATTAACACCTGTGACTTTGGGGTGACACTAGCTGGAATTACTATTATTATTTCCATTAATTCATCCATCCACTCATTCATTAATTCATTCATTTTATGTCCAGTTCGCTGCCTCCTCCCAGTCCCTTCCCACAGTCCCTCCTCTTTCTCCTCTGAGAGGGTAAAGATGCCCCTCCCCCAAGTATTCTGCCACCCTGGCACATCAGGTCTCTGGAGGGTTAGGCACGTCCTCTCCCACTGAGGCCTGACAAGATAGCCCAGTTAGAAGAATGTATTCCATGGACAGGTGACAGATTTAGGGACAGCCGTGGCTGTAGTTATCGAGGGACCTACATGAAGACTGAGACACATATCTGCTACATATGTGCCAGGGTCTTCGTCCAGTCCATCATGTATGCTCTTTGGTTGGTTAGCCTGAATTATTTTAATGCAAAACCTCCACAATCATGAGAAGTTTCACCAAACATTTGGACCTTAGCTTTAAGGTCAGAGAAATATTTGGAAGCTTTACTCTCTGACCTTCTCTGTGCCCCTTATGTGGGCAAACACAGAAGCTTCTAGTCTCCAGTGCACTTGTGCACACGTTATCTTGGGTGCAAGTTTTTCAGCAACGTCTATGCTTCTATGCCATCCTGACAGCTGGTGGTGAGGAGCCTGCAGGTTGTTTCAAAGTCTTCCCCAGTTTAAAAAAAAATCATTCTAGCTAAAAAAGTAAGTTAGGGCTGACCTTGAACCTTCAGATGAGTGATGCTGTCAACGTTCCTACCACCCCGGTTTTTCTTGCTGAAAATGTTCAGCTTGTGTGCAGATTTTGTTCACTGTACTTAGGGCATTTGTGGCCCATGTATAAGACAGTTAAAGACTCATTTTCTTAAAATCTCATTTTCTTGTCATTCCTTCTTGAAAAGGAGGCCATGAGGGCTTGAAAGAAAGAGACATCGTTAAGGAAGAAAGTGGCTCTTTCAAAAGGAGGCGGATAGTTCATGGTGGTCATTATGAAGTATGCCATGCTCTGGACTTGGGGGAAGCTGGAGTGATACACTGCAGGAATCCCCTCTAATCGATTTCCACAGTACAGTGTGATAACTTCACAAGGAGGGGTAAGTTAAAAACTGAGAGAAGGGCTGTCAGTGAAGTATGCCAAGACATGCGAACTTGAAAGAAACGCTACATTATTTTAAAAGTCCACATTGTGGAGCTACAGTAAAGTGTTTACATTCATTCCTAGACACAGGCATTTATTTTATTTTTTTTCTGGCCCTTTATTTCCTTAAAAGGAAGCAAAACAAGCTACATGACAGTAGTCACCATCCATGGTGACAGTTGTTTCACGTTTTGGTTCCTAACGCTTTTCAGGCTGGAAGTCACATTTTTTTCATGGTGCATTTTGTTCTGCTCCTTTGACCTAGCCTAGGAGTTTTAAGGAACATATCTTTGTTTTCCTTTTTTCTTTTTTTAAGTTCTCACTCTAACAAAGAGGCCTTACAATGTTCTTTCCTAAAGAGAATAAAATTCTAAGAAAAAAAACTTTACGTGTAATTATGAAAACAAATTTTACTTCACAGTGCAAGGCAACTTAAACAAATTAAACTTCACAGTGCAAGGCAATTGGATTTTTGTGCTTTCTGAGAAAGCAAACTGCTTATATCTGGAGGGATGAATATGATAAGGGGTGGGGAGAGCTGAGAAAGAGAAGGTGAAGGGTGGATATAGTCAAGGAACACAGTGCATCTGTACTAAAAGGTCTTCATGGAATCTATCACCATGTACAATGAATATAAATGATACAATTTTTTTTATGTAAAAAGAGAAACTACCTGTTGTGTGTCTTCCATGGCTTGTAAACGTATAGAGTATAAGTTTAATTCCTAGGCTTAGGCAACTATGATCCATTGCTGACAAGTCCAGTTTCTAACAACCAGGCTCTGGTTTCAGACTAGCTAACAGAGCACCAGGCAAGGCCTCATGTTTTTGGGGGTGTCTAAAATATTGTCCCTCAAAGGGAGCCGATGGCTGACACAGCTTCTCAAAGCTACTTTGCTTTTGATCCTTAGTCTGTGTTTTGGGGCAATGTGATGTTTATGAATGAGTTGAAGTGTTCGATTATTCATTGGTCACATAGATGCCCATGTGAAATCTCATGGTGAATAGTTACATACTAAATTATTCAGACCATAGGTAACAGCGGTCCATGATTATAGTGGAGCTTAAAGATCCCTCTCTTAGTGACATCATAACCACGGTTGTGTTATTACCCCACTCAACTCTGATGATACTCGTGCAGACAACCACCTGTCCTGGAGATCACATGAGCACACACAGCACATGGAACTATTCAGAGTACACACTTTCTAACGAATAGCTATGTTATTATCAGTTTTCCATATTTACTAAATTGTGTTTTTTGTTAGTAGAGTACACTAATACATATAATATCATGGGGCTGGAGAGAGAGGTGGCTCAGCAGTTAAGAGCACTAGATGCTCTTTGGGGGGATCCATGTTCATTTCCCAGGTCCCACATAGTGGCTCACAACCATCTACAACTCTAGTTCAAGGGGGATCTGATGCCCTCTAATGGCTTCTGCAGGTACTGCATGCATGTGGTACATTGCAGACAAAACACTCACATAATTAGATAAGATAAAAATGATATCACTCATATAAAAGCAATACCAGGAGCTATCCTGGCTGCATTCATCTCTTGCCTACTGAGTCCTCAAGGAGCCACATGAAGTGATTGGTCTGCACCATCTATGTTTTTTTAGGTCCAGCATATAAAGCTATCTAAAGGAAGAAATGGTCCTCATTGGTGGTTCTCAGACTACATCCCTGCTGTTAAAATGACAAATGTCTGTACTTATTAGACATCTAACAGAGTGAGACCCAACTTCAAGGTTATTGGACAGTGTTTTAATTCTGAAACTAATGAAGAACTGGGGTGCTGGAGAGGTGACCTGGTAGTTAGGAACACTGACTACTCTTCCAGATGAGTTGGGTTGATTCCCAGCACCCATGTGACCTCTCACAACCATCTGTAACTCCAGGCCCTGGAGATATGACACCATCTTCTGGGTTTTTCTGGGAACTAGTGAGGCTCATGATACATAAACATACATGTAGCCAAAATATTCAGACACATAAAAATAAGTAAAAAAGAAAGAAAGAAAGACAGAGAGAAAGAAAGCAAGCAAGCAAGCAAAACAAAACTAAGTTTACCAGGTAAATAAAACAATGATTAATCCCAGGGGCAAAGTGAATATGAGACAGGGCAACTTTCCACTAAGCAACTATATTTCCAATGAAATACAGAATTCAGAATAGTTTTATTTCCTAGGAAGATTTCCATGTTGTATCTACCTGTTGGTTCCAGGCTTTCATTACTGTGTATATGATGTGTGTGTGTGTGTGTGTATGTGTGTGTGTGTGTGTGTGTATGTGTGTGTGTGTGTGTGTGTGCGTGCACACATGTATGAAGACAGGAGTGCACATGTGTGTGTGTGCTGGCATGAGCATGCTGGGGGGCAGGAGTGTCAGTTCTCCGTGGTTGCTTTGTTCCTTTCTCTGTGTCGGTTCCAGGGACCAAGCTCCAGTCACTGGGCTCCACGGCAAGTCCTTTTCCCTGCTGCGCTATCTTGCTGGCTCCACATGCTGGTTTTTAGATTTTGTACTGCACTTTCTGAACATATTTTATTATTCCCGGTTGCAATTTTCCATTGCCTGGGGAGCTAAATCACATTAAATGCCCACTTTGTGTCATATGCTCCCCTTAGCGCACCACACGTAGCATCTCATTTAATTTTATAGCTTTATGAGGTATGGGTTCACATTAGTTATTTGACAGAAAAGGACTGTGAAGACCAGAAAGATGAACTAAATTGCTATTGCTCACACAGTTGGTAACAGATAAGAACCCAGTCTGATCTCTGGCAGACTGACTTAAGAATTCCCACCCCATCTCACTAAGTCCTTCATAGGTTAAGACTTGGGCTTAACAGTCTCTGTAGTGTACACAAGAAACAAAACATACACAACTATGACAGAGACTGGCAACCTCATCTAGAGTTTTCCTTCCTCCATCTGAAGTTGAAATTTCGAATTAATCACGTGTGACTTTCCCTAGCAGAGACTCACCATTCAGAGAGCAAATTTTATGCTTACAAAAACAACCATTCCGAGACTTCCTGATATGGAGGTTTTCTGAGCCTGCAGTTTTCTGACTGGCAGTTTTTATATCAAGGGAAACCACTAACATGCTATGACAACATTCTCTATTCTCTATCCTGGCAACAGTAAGGTTGGACCACATTGAAAGATGAACTCAAGGGATACAGGAAAACAGTGGAAATCATGCAGGAGATAACCCAGACCCTTGGGCCTTTTGTCAGATTTTGAAATAGGCCAGGGAGACTCAGTAGCCACTGCTATGCTAGAACTTCTACTTATAAAATTAGGACTTGAAAGACCCCCAAACTTAGAGCTTGACAGAAAGTTCCAATATTCATGTCACTATCACAATTTTGAATTGACTGATTATCTCATGAAGTACACTTTGGGACTCCGGACCTGGAAAGAGACCTGCATCGTGGAGACTTAGTAAAAGGTGGGACCTTGGTGACCATTTTGTCTTACTCCCTATGGATTGAGGAAGCAAAAGAATAAACAGACACCTTGAAGCTTGTCAGTGTTCACTTGCAGCAAAAATCAGACCCATTGGCTCTAATTCCAGAGATTTTAGACCGACTTGATCTTCCTTCTAAGCACAGTGTCTGACCTTAGCAGTCAGAGGCCCTCCCTCTTCACTGCATGCCTTCGTTGGCAAGAATGCTATGGTTGAAGCTACCACTTTGACTCACCGTGCCCCGACTGTGCAACCGAATAGCCAATCCCTATGGGGATGCACATGACGAGAAAATAAAATAAAATAAAACAAAAACAACAAAAAAATCCCTACCACACTTAACACTATGTGCGACAGTAATGCATATTTCCTTAATATTCCAAGCTCTTAAACCATCACGACACTGCTGTTTAATGATAAGTAATCTTATAATTATAATCTCATTTTTTTACCCATAGCCACACAGAAGAGAACATGACGCAAACCAATTCTCCGTCCTGTACCTTACTGTCATTTTAAATGTAGGCTCTGAGCGAGGTAACTTTGCTCCGGGGCATGTGTATCTTACATTGGTGACGATCTACAGTAATTCCTACATACACCGTGGACAAACAGAACGGGTTGAGAACTTTCCATGGGGTGGAGGTTTGACACACATGCTTATATTGGATTGAGGGTCAACCTACCAGGAGCAGCTGCAGCAGCAGCACCAGCAGAAGCAGCAGGTGTTGTTGGGCCTTTGGTTTCCGGGCGCTTGAGACACAGCCTGCGTGCCTTCATTTTGTGACTGCTGCCGTTTTCTCATGTCAGCTGCTTCAGAATCCGACTGGCTGAAGGAAGACAGGAAATATTAAGGCACGAAAAGCCTTGGTAAAGGCAAGCGAAGGGGAACAATAGTCGACACAAGGAATCCAAAATGGAAAACCCAAGGTGTGCTCAGTGGTTAGGACCACCGGCTGCTGTTGCAGAGGACAGATCAATTCCCGGTGGTGCCAAGCAGCCTCTGACTCCAGTTCCAGGAGGTATCTGATGCCTTCTACTGGCCCCTGCAGGCGCTGCACACAGATGGGACACATACTTACGAGCAGTCTAAACACCCCTGTACATAAAATAAAATAAATCTACAATACAGTACAATATTTTTTAAAAAGCTGCAAAAATTAAGCCATAGTGCCAAGGAACATATAGAGAATGCAGTAAAGATAAAAGCAAAAGATTAAAGTATAAGAAAATGGGCACAAGTAGTGGGGGAGCAGAGAGACCACAGCACACACTCAAAAATACTTTTAGCCCAAGGAGAGAAGTAACGGATTGTCGGGGAAGTGATATTTTAAAGGGACTTGGCTAGGAAGTTCTCAGAAGAAAGCAAACAAAGACTCAAGGGGAAAGGACACAGCACATGCCGAGCAGGATGAAACTAAGTACACAGTCCCACAAATTGTAGTAAAACACAAATTTACAAAGCTAAGGGGGGTATGGAACTAATAGCACAGAAATATGATTGTGACTGACAGTAAGCTGTTTAACAGGGAGGAAAATAATGCTTCCCATATGCTGAGAGTACGACACTCAGCAATTTTACAGTCAGCTAAACACAACGTCAGGAGTAGGGACAGATTCACTCGCGTGCTACTCTGTATTGTAATGCGCTGTATTGCTGGACTCTAGCCAGAAGCAAACAAAGTCAGAGGGTGGGAGACGCGACATCGAAACTGGTAAAATAGGACACCAGACTTAAGGACTAGCTATGGGAAGCCCCCGAGTGTCTTTGTTTAGAAAGAATCAGAATTAAATTTAAGACATCAATCAGGAAAAGGGGACATTGTCTTTCCCTTGAAATTGATTTTGTAGACATCCCAATGTCCCCCCCCCAATTTTTTTTTAAATCCAGGAGACATTTTTCCCCGTTTACTGAACTGTGGTGGGTTGCGTGTCAGATGCTCTAGGTAAAACTCATACTGAGTTTTCCTTACCTCCTCAACATGATGCTCATCTCTGCAATGAGTCTTCTGCCTAACTCTGCTCAAAAATCTCCCAGCGGTTTCCCATACTCAAGAGTGGAGCTGGCGTTCTTGCCTCCACAGTTTCTCTCATCATGTGATGAGGAGGACGCAATGAGAGCCAATTACAGAAGCTACCCTGGCTACTCCTTTGCAATGTCTGGTGCCCAGTGAGTACTCGAGCCTTTGTATTTATTCTCTCCTTGGGGCTCAACACTCGAATGCCTTGACTTAAAAGCTACATTCTCCATGGAACATTCTATACCTGTTTTACTTACAGTTACAACTCATTCTGCTTCTGTCATGAACTGTCATTTCCCCCATTACTGTTTCTGACATCATCAATGGGTCACTACACGTTTTACACATCTTTCTAACCAACCATTGAACAAATTCCCGAGGACAGGAAGTTTTTTTTCCTGCCTTTCTTTTCATTGTTGTGGCAATGCGGGGCAGGTAAGAAGCAGGCATATATATTTGTTAAGCTGGTGACTTTTATACATATAGTTCTGCTAATGGCAAGGAAAGGGCCATGAGGTCTTTTATACTCAACATTTAAAATTATTGATTTCCTAGGCAGCCGATTCAAGTGTGTAAGAAATGGTGAGTATGAGGGGAAAAGGAAGCTTATGCTTGTTGATTTATGTGGTGCTTCCTACAGAAAAATTCTAAAAGACTGAGGTGATGCTTCATCAAAGACAGCTAAAGAACCAATCTTGCAGAAGGCATAATTGAGACAGCAAACTTTTCTGGGCATATGCCCAAAAGATGCTCCAACATTGAACAAGGACACATGCTCCACTATGTTCATAGAAGCCTTATTTATAATAACAGAATCTGGAAAGAGCCCAGATGTCCTTCAACAGAGGAGTGGATAAAGAAAATGTGGTACATTTACACAATGGAGTACTACTCAGCTATAAAAACAATGACTTCATGAAATTCTTAAGCAAATGGATGGAATAGAAAATATCATCCTAAATGAGGTAACCCAGTCGCAAAAGAACACATATGATAAGCACTCACTGATAAGTGGATATTAGCCCAAATGCTCAGAATATCCAAGATATAATTGACAGAGTACATGAAGCTCAAGAAGAAGAAAGACCAAAACGTGGATGCTTCAGTTCTTCTTGGAAGGGAGAACAAAATACTCACGGGAGGAAATACAGGAACAAAGAGTGGAGCAGAGACTGAAGGAAAGGCCATCCAGATACTGCCCCACCTGGGGATCCATCTCATATGCAGCCACCAAACCCAGTCACTATTGCTGATGACGAGAAGTGCATGCTGACAGGAGCCTGATATGGATGTCTCCTGAGAGGCTCTGTCAGAGCCTTACTGATACAGACGAGGATGCTTGCAGCTAAACCATCAGATTGAGCATGGGGTCCCCAATGGAGGAGTTAGAGAAAGGACTGAAGGAGTTTAAGGGGTTTGCAATCCACAGGAAGAACAACAATATCAATCAACCAGAGCCCCTAGAGATCCGAGGGACTAAACTACCAACGAAAGAGTACACATGGAGGGGCCCATGGCTCCCACGGCATATATAGCAGAGGATGGCATTATCAGGCATCAATAGGAGGAGAAGCCCTTGTTCCTGTGAAGGCTCATTTCCCCAGTGTAGGGGAATGCTAGGGTGTTGAGGTGGGAATGGTTGGAGGGGAAGTATCTTCATAGAAGCAGGGGGAGGTAGGATGAGAGAGGGGGAAATCCGGAAAGGGGATTAACATTTGAAATGTAAATATATAAACTATCCAATTTAAAAATAAAAGAACACCAGAGTGTTAAGGAGGATACTCATGTTCCTTCTACACTATTCTTGGCTAAATTCAGCCTGAAGAACAAAAACAGTGCAAACTTTGTTTTTAGTTTTTGCTTTGTTTTTTGAAACAAGGTATCATTTAGGTAGCCATGGCTAGCCTGGACTTTGCTGTGTAGATGTGAGCGACCTTGACATTGCTGTGATCCTCCTGCTTCTGCCTTTCAAGTGCTAGCATTGCACAGATGCGCTATCACAGACTAATTGTTTATTTAGTTCTCTTTTATTTGTTTGTTTACATGTATCATAAACTTTGAATGAAGTCATGTAAGATTTGGCTTGATTTGAGCTCTGAACAGGGCAAAATAATTACTGACGCTCCTGTCTACCAAAAAAAAAAAAAAAAAAAAAAAAAAAAGACAGCAAACTTTAGAAAGTACTCTAGAAAAACTGTTTAAGTGCTTGTTGGAAAACTTTAGAATTCTACAAAAACACAGGGCCTGTACCGGACTGGTTATTTTCTCAAACAACAGCATCAATTGTCTTTTAAATGTTAATTGTCATCAAATTACTTTATAAATTCAGTGTGTGTGATTAAAATATTAGATAAGAATATGCTACTCTCAGAACTTAACAACGGATTCAAAAGGCATTAAAAACAAGCAAATATCTGCTATATATGTGCTGGGACCTAGGCCCAGCCTGGGTATGTTCTTTGGCTGGTGGTTTAATCTCTGAGAGCCCCTAGGGTTCAGGTTAGTTGACTCTGTTGTTTTTTTTTGTGGAGTCTGTATCCCTTCTGGGTCCACCAACCTTTCTCCCAACTCTTCCACAAGACTCCCTAAGCGCAGTCTAAGGTTTGACTGAGGTTCTCAGCATCTGCTTCTGTCAGCTGCTGTGTGGAGCCTCCTAAAGGACAGTGGATGTGTAGGTTGTTCTTCATGCAGGTCCCCCAACAACTGGAGATGGGATGTCTCTATTGCCTGTCTGTGGATTCCGTTCTCCTAACTGGGCTGCCTTGCCTGGCTTCACTGGGAGAGGATGTGCTTAGTCCTGCAGTGACTTGATGTGTCAGGGTGGGTTGATACCCGGGGGTTGATACTTCTCAGAGGAGAGGGGAGAAGGAGGTGTATATATGAGGGGTCTGGGAGGAGAGGGGCGACTTTGATTGAGATGTAAAGTGGATAAATTGATGGAAAAAACCCCCAACCAAACAGAAACCAAACAAAACCAAACCGAAAGACAATTCATAGGTCAGGCACTTCTGGAAGGAAGAACACAGAGGAGTGCTTATCAACATAACACAGTGATATTACAGAATGCATTTTGTGTATATGGTTGTTTGCCTGCACCACATGTACTCTTGGTGCCTTCAGAGACCAGAAGAGGGTATCTGACCCTCCAGAACTGGAGCTGCAGACAGTTGTGGGCCACCAGGTGGGTCCTCTGGAAAAGCACTAAGTGCTCTCTTAACTACTGAGCAATCTCTGCAGCCCCTGTAATTAGGACAATTTTGATAGTGCAGCAATAGAACGGATAAGTGGATTGAGAAACACTTTGCAATCTTGGCTAACATGCAGGATGTCCCCATGTCCTTCAGGGCACATACCTGAAAATACAACGATAGTGTTGGAAAGAACGGGGTGGGGTCTATCAGCACACACAGAAGCAAAATGGCAGGGCTCGAGATCTTTACCTTCTAGTTCTCATCACTCTCGGTTTTTAAGCAAAACAAAATTTAGTGTCATAAATAAAGCACGAAAGCAGTATGTTAAATGATGCACAATCCTCAGACACTTGAGTATATGGAATCTGATTCTTTTCATCCTTCTTCTTGAGTCTTGGGGTGGGGTAAGGAAACAGAGAAAGCTGCTCCCCCCCTAAAACAATCACATAGCTGCTCCAAGCTCAGAATTCACGTCAAGCTCTCCTAGAACAGCCCAGGATCCGCAGGGATCAGAGCAGAGGTGGGGAAGTGTCCAGTGTGTAGCCCTCAATGCTTCTCTCCCAGCAGCCACATTCAGAAGGGCTTCATTTAGTCTTTATAATTAGATGCTGGGAAGGCATCGACACTGATGGTCCCAGCATCACTACTCCATCCTCAAAAACTACACAAGTGAGTTAAGAAGGAAAACCCAGAAATTAGATACAGTGACCAGAGAGGGTTGATCCTGTTATGTAATGTGTGTCTTTCAAGGGAGGTTAATGGAAGTCTGATCTCATTTCCAGCTCTGCATAATTTTATTCTTCTATTTCTCCCCCTTTTCAGGTTCCCTTTGGATCATATGCAGTGATCAAAACCATTTTATAGGTTAAATACAGAGCCATATAAAACAAGATAAAATTTTAAAGGGATAAATCTGAAGACGATGATTTTGGGTCCCAAAGCAGCTTGAACAGCTAGGATAGGAACCACATAGCCTCACAGCAGCCCCTGAAAGCATGGAGGTGTCTGCAGAACTGTATACGCCCTGTGCATTGTCCTGAATAAGAGAGTCAACAGGAACTGATATTCCATTACCAGAAGGGTATTTTCTAAGAAAAGCCGAGGTCTGTTTTCTCTGGGATGATTAAATAGTATGTCCAATTCTTGTCACCAACAGTTCTTTAAAAAAAACCTGAAATGTGTTCAGAAACCTAAAAGGAGAATTTTGAAGACACTCAAACATTTTTTTAAAAATTCTATTTTTATAAGAAACACAAGCATACTCTAGACCCGTGGCTCTCAATCTCCCTCATGCTGCCAACTTTTAATACATTTCCTTATGTTGTGATGACCTCCAACCATAAAATTAATTTTGTTGCTACTTCGTTTTTATTTTCATTTATTAAAGGCAGGTTAATTGGGAAGCTCCTCTCTGGTGAGTTCACTGGCCTCAAGGATTGAGGGCAGGGGAGTCGCCATGGGGCTGGGGCGGAGAAGGAGAAAAAGGGCAGAGAGGAGAGAGGGAATTGTTGCTACTTCAATTAAAATTGTAATTTTACTACTGTTATGAATCAGAATATAAATTTTTTTGGAGATAGAGTTTTGCCAACCCATAGGTTGAGAATCATGGCTCTTCACCAAGAACCATAATCCAGATTTTGAAATGATGAATGAAGGAGAGAATATGGATTTGCTCTGCAAGGACCACAAGCACCAGAAGATGCTGAGACCGGCTTAACTAGGGTGAGGCTCAAGCCATGCCTTCTAGAACCTTCAAGCCACAACTGAGTAATGTTTGAAAGAGGTTAACTGGAAATCACAGGGACATTAGACTGAAACCAAAGGTCTCTCTTGACTCTGAAGCCACATCCTCAAACTGCAGTTGAGAGTAAGGCAGAGAACCTGGCTACAGCAAGGTCCACAGTTTCACAGTTCGCACTGTCAATCATTAGCATCAAATAGTATTCCTCAACTTTCTGTTCAGCTATTTTTTTCCAGTAAGTTTGTAAAACTTTTGAGAGGAAGATGTATATTGCTTGTGTGTATGTGTGTGTGTGTTGTGTGTGTGTATGTGTGTGTATGTGTATGTCTGAATGTATAAATGTGTATGTGAGTATGTGTGAGTGTGTCAATGTGTGTGAGTGCATATATGAGTGTGTGTGAATGTGTATGTGTGGGTATGTGTGTGAATGTGCATATGTCCGTGAGTGTGAGTGTGTGAATGTGTATGTGAGTGAGTGTGTGAATTTCTGTGTGTGTCTGTGAGTGTTCATGAGCATGTATGTGAGTGTGTGTGTGAGTGTTTGTGTTAGTGTGTGTGTGAATGTGTATGTGTGGTGTGAGTGTGTAAGTGTGTGTATGAATTTATGTATGTGAACATGGGTTTCTCTATGAGTGTGTGTGTCTGTGTGTTTCCTGGAATCTTGCAGTGTTCTCTGTCTGTAGTAGACGCACAGTAAATGCTGACTCAGTAGGTACTGAAGATTCGTTCCTCTGTTAAGTGTCTCTTTCTCTGAGGCAGAGACTTGAGGATCTCAGACGCAGCCCACTAACTCTAAAGAAATCACCACTGAATTTAACTTTGTCCCTCACCTTTCCCCAGAATCTCCCCATAAAGGATGAGTATGAACTTCTATCTGAAAACTTATAAAAAACTGGATATTCTGACTTACAAAACATGAGAACAATGTGTTTTGTGTTTCCTTACTTTGGAAGAAGGAGAAAGCCCTTACATCTTTAATGGTTAGGAGGTTATGACACGGAGATGATCCATTTTGGAAAATTAGGAAGACTTGGGGAAGAACTGACTCTGTGCATCAAGGTTAGTTCTTGGGCAAGGAAGATGGTCAGCAGGTAAGAGAACTTGCTACAAAAGCATAAAAACTTTAGTTCATATCCTCAGAGCCCATATTAAAAAGTGAGTCTGGGTGAGCATTGCCTATGACCTCAGAGCTGTTAGGGAGGCAGGGCTAGAAGCACAAGGACCTCTGGGCATCATGGGATGCAAGCCTAGGTTTAGTCAGCTTCAATTCCACACTGAAGTGTGAACAAGCTCCTGTTTATATTGCTTCGGTCTAAGTCTTGTGTCTACCATTCACAGGAAGACCTTTGGGTAGTTATTTAACTCTCTTTCGTGGCAGTTTCCTCACTGGCAGATAGAAATTAACAAGACAGTGCATCAACATACCAGCATCACTGTGGGGATTAAAAGAATCGAATGCATTAAAGACTTGGACCCAATCCTGCACTCACAGTAAGTACCCGGTGTCAGCTCTGTCAAGGGAATACAGAAGCGAGTTGTTCTCCTTACGTGCCAGCAAGCTGGATGTCGGTGTTTCCAGGCTACAAATGGCAAAGGTTTTCATTAGTATCTCCTCTCTTAAGATCATTTTAGTTCCTCTGTGATGGGCTTTTATGTGCATTGATTAGGATTTTCCTGTCTCACGGGATCTACACAAAAGCTTACTCAGTGAAGAAGTAAGACTAAGGGGCTGGCTCTTCCCCTTAGAACTCCTATGCTGTAATTTTTATTGCATGTAAATGAACCAAGTCCCGAGTGACTCATAGTATCCAACAATGCACATCACTATCATTGTGGTCATCTTGTCATGTATAGGGGAGGCATTCTACTCAATTACGTCCTTACTGACTCAGCGTCTGGTCCCCTAAAGGTACTTACTAAAAGCAAGCCGGATCTGTGAGCCTCTCTTTAGCAAAGCAGCAGACAAGAGAGGCAGTTCACCACACAAGTGTTGTTATAAAAATATAAAAATAAAAAGTATGTTGTCTTTTACCCTGCTAGGTCCTGCACCCCAGTGCCCCAAGATATCTGCTAGGTATCTTGGCAGAAACACATCCCAACTCCTTGGTGGCCCAGTGTCTCCTGCCACCACACACTTTCCTACACTCAAACCCTCACATAAAAGAACACACAACAGAATAATCTTAGATCTAATTGATAAGATATAATTGCCCACTTAAACATACAAAGCCCGGTACCATCCATCCCTTAGGAATATTAATAACAACCTGTAAATACACAGAGCAGAATCTTAACATCACCTGCCATGACTTCTCTCTCCTGTCTCCCCCTTTCTGTGCTAGTCTCCTCCTCTTCCTTCAAACTTCTCTCCCGCCCATCCTTCCTTCTCCTCCAATGACAGGCCTCCTTCTATCCTGTACCTGCCCCTCAACTGTACTTTACAAATTCAATGGGGAGAAGTTTCTGGTGAAGTCACCTGATTCCTGAGTATGTGACTAGGCAGCTACTTGGGATAGTGAAATTAGCATCAAAATACAGATAACTCCAGGGCAAACCACAACACACAAGGATATTGATTTTTAGTTGTGATAGCCCCCCCACCTCCTTGGAGAAAAGCAAATCCTGAATGTAAATTTTCTCCTCAGTCTTCAGCTAGGTTGGCATGTGTAACTGAGCAATGCAAGATACCACTTCCTATTTCATGACATATATACATAATACATTATATATTTATTATATATAATATATTTATTAATCGTGTGTATTATAATTGTATTTAATCATGTATATGGATATATAAGATATAACAAGACATATATGTACATATACGTATATGTATATAATATATTCTATATGTATAGTTTATAATATAACCACATAAAGTATAATATATTATATATGAAATATATATATATTATTTATATAAATATATAATAGTTGTACCCAAATGAGGAGGGTATGTAGTTTAGTGTTATTTTCAAAATCTATCTATCTATCTATCTATCTATCTATCTATCTATCTATCTATCTATCTATCTATTTTTAATTCTATTTATTTATTGTGTATGTCTGTGTATACTCACTACACAGTGCACATGCAGAGGTCAGATGACAGCTTGAAGAAGCTGGTTCTTTCCAGCATGTGGTTCTAGGGATTGAATTCAAGTTGTCAGGTTTGGCAGCAAATGCCTTTACCTGCTGAGCTAAATTGCTGGCCCCCAAACCAATATTTTCATGAAGGTGTTAAAAATATCAGCAGTGGGGAGATAGATTGGTGAGCACAGGGCTTCTACAGAAGGACCTGAGTTTGTTCTCAGCACTTGTGGAAGAAGCCACCTTAGCATTCTAAGAGCAGGAGCTGGGTCTGTCACCTCAGTGCTCCTGCCGCCCATGAGAGAAGAATCAAGAACCCCACTCAGCCCCGCTGAGCATTGAGAGCTTGTCAGCTGGAGCTTGCTTTTCTTAGAGGCAAAGGGATTTGGCAGAGAACACAACTCTCAAAGCAATTCCACATTTTTTTAAATGATTTTAAATGACTTTACTAATATCTCTGTATTGTAAGGTAGTATAATTTGGTATTTAATTTTCATGTGTAAATTTTCTTAAATTAAAATATAATTGGGGTTGGGGACTTAGCTCAGTGGTAGAGCGCTTGCCTAGCAAGCGCAAGGCCCTGGGTTCGGTTCCCAGCTCCGAAAAAAGGAAAAAAGAAAAAAAATATATAATTACATCATTTCCCTCTATACCCTCCCTCCAGCTCCGCCCTTTCCTACACCCTTCAGATTCATGGCCTTCTCTTCTTATTGCTACTGCTGCATATATCTATATCTGCATGAGTTATACATATAATTATATATAAATTATATATCAATAAATATTACATGTAAATTATAAACTCACACATATATACATATATGCACACACATATACATGTATATATATGCACACACACACACACACACACACACACACACACACACACTGCTGAGTCTGTTCAGCCATGCATGCTTGACATCAGCTATTTTGATACTCTTGCTTGCTCCCTGACTACACTTAACTGGTGAGCCTGGGTGTTGCACTGTATGTTCAAGGAATGAAGGAGGAGAACGAGACGTTTCTTCCTAGCCAGGCAGGCCTCCCCAGAGAGGCCAGACTCCCACAGATAAGGCAAAGATGATCCCATTGCTGAGACATTTAGGAGCACCTGGAAGACCAGTTAGAGAAAATAGCATTTCTGGGTTGCTTGGCTTACTTGTTTTAGAGATAAGGTTTCACGGCCTAGCCTGGCTGGCCTGAAACTCATTACGTAGACCACTCGCAGAGATCCACCTGCCTCCGGAGGACTGGGAGGAAAGGTGTGTGCTACCAGATCCCACTACAGTAGTGTTTTTAAAAGTATGACTTTTATGGCTGGGAAGATTCCTCAGTTGGTAAAATGCTTGTCATTCAAGCATGGGGACCCCTGTCGTATTCCAAGGACCCACATAAAATGCCAGGCATGGTGTATCGCTCCTGTGTACCACTTTGGGGGCTATGGAGATAGGTTGGTGACTGGTTTGCTGGCTAGGCAGCTCAGCCCAGTCAGTTAGTTCCAGAGGGGTGAGACACATTGCCTTCACAAACAAATAAAAGGGCTCCCTACTTTTTTTCAAGGTTGCCCTCTGGCCTCTACATACATACATGTATACCCACCAGCACATATATGTATACCCACCAGCACATATATGTATGTAGTCAGCAAACAGGCAGGCAGGCACTCAGGGGCCAGCACACGGCAGCACACATTCTGATTTTTACCTGTCTTGTTCAGGATTTGTTTTTATTTTGGGACACCAGCATTACATGGGGAAAAAATACAGTGAGAGCTACTCTAGTCATAGACACTGGATGGTAACAAGAATCTTTTAGCATGGCCTCATTGTATAAAGAAAAGGCCATGTTTAATATAGAGTCATAATGTGCTTACTTAGGAAAGGAACACTCACCCATATGACACGGGCATTTCAGCAAAGAACAGCCAAGGCAGGTGTGCCCTTTATTTCCCTCCTCCTTGAGAATATGAGCTGGGCTAAAATAAGCCTAGGCAAGCAAACTTCAGATATGAAAAAATTAAAGAGAAAAAGAAAACTGCCACGAATGAAAACATGTGGCAGAACAATTTTCTCTAGCAGCAACGTTTCATGTGGTTCTTAATGGCCGTTCTTCAAACAGAGAAGTTGCTATGGAGACGATGCATACCGAGGCTCAACATGTGGAGGGCAGAACATGAGCACTGTGGGGAACTATCCATGGAGAACGGAGCACACTGGCTGGGTCCCCTGGGTGCCCGTGTTTGATGTAACATACCTGAATGTGAATCACCGAGTCTGTGTGTCCATTGCCGTGCAGCACCCTTTACTGCTCCCTCTCCATCCTCAGCACCTTGCAAATTGAAGACCAGCCCTGTCTTGGCATGCTCTCAGAAACGCTCAGCATCGGAAGGGCCATGTGACCAAGTCTTAGCAAAACCAAATACAGTCGTCTCTAAACTAACAGAGATCTGAAAAGGTCTGTAAAGACATCATCAAATAATGGGTGGTCTTCTGAAGCCTGTGTTCCACTCTATGTAAAGTCAGCCCTAAAGGATTTATGCATCTTCCCCTGCAGTGCATACCCTACTGCATACGTCATCAAAAGACTGTACTTTTAGCAATAATGTCTTTTCAGCATCCTGGTCCTGACGTGTTATAAAGTTCATACCAGTTCAATCACACTTTGTAAAATAAACACTTCGAGGAAGTACCCGAGTGATTGAACTCATTCAATCAGAGTTTTTCATGCACATAGCCAAACATTTTCATTCACCCCTGGAGCAGAGGGCAGTGGCTGTCAGAGGCTGTGCTTGCCAGAGAAAGAGGAAAGGTTCCACTCAAAGGCCAGACAGCATTTCCCAGACTCGTGGTAAAATACTCTCCAAATACAGACATGAAGATAAGACGTAAAACAGCAGATCCCCGCTCTTTTCTTGGGTAGTGAGGAACTGTGATTCTCCTCTAGTTTCACATATGCATGGGAGAGCTCTGGTGCGTGTACATGCAAGGGAGCATTGGTCACAGTGGGTCTGGCTTGCAGCAAAGTATAATGCCGGGAGAGCTAGGAGAATAGGGTCTTGGCAGTAACCTTTGAAATATTTCAGGTAGAACAACTGCCATGAACACACTAGATGCTGTTGTGAGAGTATCAAACGATCCCTATATAACTATTAGGTAGCAAATGCTTCAGTATTGCCAACTCCTCAGGTTACCAACATGAACACCTTATCTAGATACCTTGACACTTCTCTAATGCCTGGGTTAGAGAGTCACATTCACAGTGTTGCTGCTGTAGGGTCAGTCAGGGTTATGGAAGTTGCTGTTTTCGACAACCAGCCATGTAACAAGAGTTCCATTGACATGAAAAATGCAACCCCTGATTAGTTTTCAAATGATATTTCATGGATATAAATTTCCTCTACCAAATGTCTGTGGAGTTTCTAATGTATACGTGTACTATTGTAGTGTATTTTTGTTGCTGTCATTCTAGGGCAGAGGTCCTCAACCTTCCTAATGCTGTGACCCTTTAATACAGTTCCTCATGTTGTAGTGACCCCCAACCATAACATTATTTTTATTCCCACTTCATATCTGTAATTTTGCTACTGTTATGATTTGTAGTGTAGATATCTGATATGTAGGATATCTGATGTGCGATCCCTGTAAGAGGGTCATTTGGCCCCCTCCAAAGGGGTCAAGACCCATTAGTTGAGAACCACTGTTGTAGATCATTAATAAATGTTTGCCAATGAGAACAGATAGCAGGGAGTAGCTGTGTCTCAGCATTTGACTATGAATCGGAACTACCACGTTTGCTGAGTACTGTTATACTCTCTTATGATCCGCTAGATGTTTGGAAACCATGTTGAGTCCTAGGTCAAGCAACTATAAAAATCAAAATAATGGCATTAGCCAATTCATGGGATTCTTGTAAGGATGAGATGATGCTCTCTAAAGTAATTAGCACAGCACTGGGCCCATGATGACCCTTTAATGGATGCAAATTCTCCTTATCTTTAAGCTTCTATACTTTCTCTGTGATTGGAGGATGAGAACACTTGAAGTTATTATTTATATCTGTAGAGTCTAAGTGGCACTGCCACTGGAAGATCCACTAATGCTGGCGATTTCTCATGGAGAGACAGAATATGTGTGAAGCATCGGAAATGTAGAAACCATTCACACATTGTTGGGACAAGTGCCAGGGAATGGCTTATTCCATAGCATCATGCCAGGCTTATTCCACAGAACTCACAGCCATTAAAACATTAAGCTCACAGGCAGACAGTGAAATCAGCAAGAGTCGACCTTATGAGCTGCCACTGTTGGGGTGTCACAGGCTGCTAGAAGTGGGCTGAGTAACCAAACAAAGCTGGGGTGCAGAGACGTCTCTCACTACTGAGGACTTTCTGCACGTATTCCTGTGTGCTCTCCAGAGCAACGTCCTGAAGTGTAACACATGGCTACTTCATCCACAGGAAACCAGAGAGATCACCCAGACACTGGTCATTCTGCTAATACCACGGTTAAAATTAAAAACGCTGGTCTCCGGAAGAATCTACAATCCTTCTTTCTGAGTGGACAGACTTCTAGAACAAAACTCGCAGAGGGCTGAAGAAGTGATTATAGCAAACACATAACAAAAGTAGGAACTCTCTTGCAAATGCCTTTCTTGGTAATGGGCATATTTCAGACACCTAGAAAGACTTGTTGGCTGTGGCCATCCACGCTGCCAGTTCTCCAGTGGGCTAGGCTTCATTCAGTACCTTATCCCTAACTACAGCTTGGAGCCAACCGACTTACTTATTAGGGAAATTCATTGATGTACCCGTTAATAGCCTCTCAAAAATAAATGTGCTAGGTTTCTATTTCATATGGTTATGAACTGTTTGATCTAAATTTACAATAAATAGATTTGCAAATATCAGAAACTGGCAAAGACCCACGACTGCTTCTTTCACACAGCTTCCGTCGGGCCTGAAGAGAGCTCCGTTTTCCATGTCACTAACTGCTTAGGTGTGTTCCCAACGAAGGAGCACCCTTTCACCACAAATGTTTCTCTACAGGGATTCTGCAGTATTTCACAGAACAATGCAAATGCAGTCACTGGAATCATCCTAAGGAAAAAATTTTTTCTCTACTCTTTGTGTTTGTGTGTGTGTGTGGGGGGGGAGGCAGATATGCCATAGATAGTGTCCGGGTTGACTGAAGATGGCTAGCAAGCATTGGCCCTCTCCTTCCACGATGTTCCAGGCATTGAATGTAAGTTGTCAGACTTGGCGGTACACCCTCACCCACTGACCATCTCCCTAGACCAGGGGGAAATAGCACCTATTCCTGTGCTGCTGGCTTGTCCTGCCAAACTCCCTCTCAGTCCCTCATCAACCCAATCAGAAGATGCAAGTAAGAGGACTTGCTTCACTTGAGACAGCCCTCTGAGCACCTACCGCTCTTCTTCCCTCAGCTTCGGGTAGCCCTGTGGTGGCTTTGCAATGAACAAGACACTGAAAAATTCGCAGGGTCTGGTGGTCAAGGTTGCCCAAGGTAATTGATGATATGGTCAAGTTTTAAAACATAGCTTTTTAAAAATAAGTGTGGCAAATCCAGGGGACCGCCAAGGTATGGTGTACCACAGAGGAACTAGGTAATAGGCCCAAAATCAACTGAGTCACAAGGCACGGGAGAGAGGAGCAGTGACAAGAGGGAGGGTCAGAGTGGTTGGGGTAGAGAAGCCTCTATTCCAAAGTGGCCTTAGATCGGGAGTGGTGGCCTGCCCCAGGGACTGAGCATTACAGACAATGAAACCCCATTCCTCCCAGTGACCTGTCCTTGGTCCACTGATGCTGCTCACTCCTGCCTCCACCTACTGAGGAAACTCTTCCAGACCAGGCTCCCTGGACAAAAGGCAGCAGGAAGGGAAACTCCGGAGGATTAAATATTGGATATTGAGCCACAAGGGTGGTTCTGTTGCTGGATGCTTTTGTATTGAAGAACTTGTGACAGAAGTGTCCCAACCATCACTCTACTCTCACGGTCAGTTCTAGTTGTCAACTTGACCCAATCTAGAATCAACTGGGTGAGAGGCTCAATGACAGACTGTATATATCAGGTTGGCCAGTGAGCGTCTCTGGGGGTGGGGGGACTGTCTCGATCATGTTAATGGATGTGGGAAGACTCACCACACTGTGGGTGGCACAGTTCCCTGGGTTTATATCCTGGACTGTGTAAGAGCAGAGACAGTGTTGAGTCATGGGCACATTCTGCTCATGACTGTGGATGTGACCAGCTGCTTGAGGTCCTTACCCTGACACAAGGAGAGCCTGTAACCCAGAACTATAGTTCAAATAAATGCTCTCTCCCTTAAGGGTATCTTATCACAGCAACAGAAACAAAAACAGGACACTCAACAGGTGTAATACATGGGCCTAAAATAAGAGGTAAATAAAACCCAGATCTTCCCTAAGGTGCGCTAGGATGAGGCTCGATTACGTTCAACTGGTTGTGTTACATGTCACTTGTGAACATAAATCCAGATTTGATTTTCCCCCAGCATTAGAAAAAATACATTTTAAGACTAGGCTTGGTCTTGTCTTACAGATAGCCTGGCTTGGTCTCAGAATCATTATGTATCTAGGATAACCCTGAACTCCTGGGTCTCTTGCATCTACTTCCCAACGGTTGGGCATACATTCTTGATATGTGGCTGTCTGGCTAACACCCAGGGCTTTGTGACTGTTACACAAGCACTCTATTGACCAAGCTACATCTTCAGGTCAAGGAGAGGGAGCTCAAAAACCTCAGAGGAGCTAAATTTCCTACACTTCCCAAACTGTCTTATTTACTGACGGTCCTGTCCCTGGGTGCTCGTTTACCCATAATCAGCTCTGCCAAAAGTCAGGCACGGCAAAGCGGGCTCCAGGACGGTTTTTGAGTTTTGATGTCAGGCAAGATCAATTCGACACTGGTCTATTTCCCTTAATAGATTGCCTGCGTATTTATGGCTCTGCCTCCCTTGTTCTTAATGAGACACATAAAATACATTATTAAGAACACTATCCATCTTCAACAGCTTCCTCGCTAGAAGTCACCCTGTTAAAACAGGATGGATGCCAGACGCAGGGAACCCTGAAGCAGATGAAAAGACACCTTCCCTTAATTCTCTAATTGGCAGGAAGAAGATTGCCGCCACACATGCCAGGTGTGCAGAAGCTATAACCAAGGCACTGTTTATTAGAAACTTCTAAACCGCCTTAGTAAATGGATTTTGCGAGGTATCTTTATTCCTACCACGAAAGGCTTGGGGAATGCATTTTCTAAATTGATATCAATTCATAATTAACAAAAAAGCAAGATTGCTTATTGGTTGATGGGTGGATGGGTAGATTGGGACCTGAGTGGGAACCTGAGGATAGGAAAGGAAAGAGAGGCTCTTCTGAATTAGCCTAAAGGAGAGAAGTTTGGCGGGGTTGAGGGGATGATTCAGTGGGCAGACACTTGCTGCAAAACTTCGATGACCTGAATTTGAATCTCCAAAACTCACATAAGGGCGGGTATGACAGTGCATGCAATTCCACTGCTCCTAAAGTGAGAGGGGGGATCTCTGGAAGGTTGTGGATCAGCTAGTCTCCAGTACACGCAAGTCAACAAGTCACTTAATATTAGCCAAAATTCCGTTCTTATTTTGTCACAGGCTGATTTGGAATTTTTGAAAGTAAAGTGTGCATGTGAAGTATATTTTGAAGTAACATGAGAAGGAAAGTATAGCCATTTACAAGATGCTAAAATTCATTAAGACCTTAAAACTGCACCCCAGGCAGGGCATGATGGGGCACATCTTTCAGCCCAGCACTTGGGAAGCAGACACAGGCATCTCTGTGATGGCCAGTCTGGTCTACATAGAAGTCCTAAAAAGGCCAAGGCTTCATGGAAAGTCACTATCTCAAAAAAGTGTGTGTGTTGTGTGTGTGTGTGTGTGTGTGTGTGTGTGTGTGTGTGTGTGTGTGTGTAGTACTGTCTACTCTTCCAGAGGACAGGATTCAATTCCTGGCACACAAATGGTGGTGGCAGCTTAGACTTCTATCCTTTAAGTCCCAGGGGATCTGAATGCCCTCTTCTGGCCTCTGTGGGCACTTGCACACATTTGGTGCAGTCACACAAAATGCAAAATACCCATACACTAGAAATAATGAAAATCCACTTGACCCCAGAATATAGTCTATTCAAAAATTTAAATTCTACTATAGAGCAGGAAAATCTGAGTGAATTTACTCACAATTTGGAGGTGTGGGGTGGGGACAGATTATGAGAAGGTAAGTGTTACTGAAAGTACAGAGGATAATTTTCAGATAATAGAGGTGTCTAAAATAGGAAGAAAAGACAAAACCCCAATACACATGGGAAAGGATATACACAGACAAAGAGAGATGTGTGACTGTATTCTAACATCAAGCGTTATGGGTTGGAAAGGTGTGTCAGTGGGTAAGAGCTCTGCTTGCTCTTGTGGTAGGCGCTACTTTACTTCCCAGCATCCACACAACAGCTCACAAGTTGTCCATAACCCATTCCCAGGAATCGAATGCTCTCTTCTGACTTCTGTGGGCACAAGTACATATATGCAGGCCACACACTCACACACATACATAAAGATAAATAAGTGATTAAGCAAGAAGAAATTGAGTCACACCAGTGAGATGGCTCAGTGGGTACTGGGCCTGTTACCAAGCTTCATGACCCAAGTTATTTCCCTGGGTCTGACCCAGTGGAAAGAGAGAAGCAACATCCAGAAGTTGCCTTCTAACTACTCCATACATGCCTCAGTATATACCTTGCCCCCCATTAAAATAAAATGTAATGTAGAAAGAGAAACAAAATCTAATCTTGTATAAATACCCATGAGAGCTCACCGAAGCACCATGATCTTAACACCAGATGTAAGAAGCAAGATCCCGACAACCCCTTTTAGAAAAGCTGGTACAAAGACTGTATTTTACAACCATAGGAGAGATGGCACAAGCATTCCACCCCTGCAGAGGGAATGAGGTGCTGGCCTGGATCCTTTGCTACAGCCAAGCCCACCTCCAAGAATCTAAAGCGAGTTCTCTTGCTGTGAGTGTGAAACAGCTCGGTTCAGTCGCACAGCGCAACGTCCACTGAGATGAACGACTGGAAGTAACCCAGATGTCCATCAGGATGAGGCTTGGTTGAATAAACTCCAGTATGTGTTCTGTGGGTAATGTTAGCCAAATCATTTTGCCTTCTGTGTGAGGATTTATTTAACTGCTAGTCTGTACTCCTGGCAACTCCACAGTTAGAACGCTCACTCAAACCCGGTAACACTGCCATTGATCTAAACAACCCCGCTGCCTCTCATATAAATGACCCCAACCTATAAAATGCATCTTGATTGGGAAGGTAGTAATAAATTATATATGCTATCACATAAGATGCCCAACCTTTTAACCTGGGCATATGACTAATAGGGACAGTTAAACTTATGCCTGTCATGGCCAGGTATAGTAGTAAACATCTTCATCCAAACACTCAGTAGGTGGCAGCAGGCAGGATCTCTATGAGTTCAAGGACAGCCTGGTTTACATTGGGAATTCCGGTACAGTCAGGGCTTCATGGTGAGGTCCTGTCTCAAACAAAACAAATGCGTGTGTGTGTTTGTGCATATACAAATGTGTGTATATGTGTTTGTATGTGTGTATGTGTGTGTCTGTTTATGTACGTATGTGTGACTGTGTTTGTGTGTCTGTGTATGCATGTGTGCCTGTGTGTGTTTATGTAATGTATGACTGTGTGTGTATGTGTGTCTGTTTATGAATATATATGACTGTGTGTGCATGTCTGTATGTGTGTATGTGTGTTTGTATGTGTGCGTGTGTCTGTTTATATATGTATGACTGTGTGTTTGTGTGTATGTGTGTGTTCATGTGTGATTTATTACTAGGATTGGCTTCCTTGGGAGCTAGGAGTATCCCTGCCTCCCTATCTCTCCCTTGCCCGTCTGACATGGATCCCATTTGCTAGCTCCTGAGTTGTGACAGTTGAGGCACAGAGCTCCTGAGATGCCTTCTGGGTGTGGGCAGGGACGGCTTGCTGACTCCTGCTTGGATTACTGCTGAGAACGACAACGCTGCCGCCGCCCTCAGGCTCTGGCTGCACGTGATTGTCACGAGCTGGACAGTCTTGGAGTGAATGGTTAACAGAGCCTAAGGACATTCCCCCAGGGTGCTGCACACTCACAAAATGGGGAACTGTGCACTCTGAAAGAGGAGGGAACTGAGGAAACTCATTCTGGGCTGGTGTGCAATTCACAGCACGCATGTCCCTCAGTGTGTGCAACTGTCCTTGAGAGTGTGTATGCGTGAGAAAACGAAAAGGAAAAACATGTGCCACAGACACATAGACACACATGCGTGAATACTTGCTGACTTTTATAAAAATGACACAGAGAAGAGAAAGCAGAGGACACAGTGGTTACCTGTAATGGAACAGCAGCAATGGGGACGAGACCCCTAGTTCTCAGGATAGAATATCACTGTTTGTATTCACTTTATTTTTGAGCCCTGTTTCTCATGTGCAAAAAAGTAAAATCTACAAAATTAATAAGTAAAATCATACACCTAGGGCCACTGGGCATAGTGGAATACACTTTTAATTCCAGCTCTTGGGAGGCAGAGGCAGGCAGATCTCTGTGCATTTTTTAATAAATTTCCTATTGTCTGCCTTTTTACCCATGACTATTAATTCTCACATCCATGTGTCCGGTATTAATACACTTCTTAAGATTGCTTACAGTTCTTTATTCCACACTGAACCTTTCTTAGTGCACTTAATCTTTATTTGTGTTGTTGAAATGCTGATTTTTCTGCCCCAATATCTTGTTTCAATCTGAACATTGTAATGATTTTCGGTCTAGAATCGTCTGTCTCAAGTTTGTGTAAACAATTCTTACCATTTATTCTTTGCCTTGTCAATAAATACTGATCACCCAGTGAACAAGAGAGAATAGAGTGGAAACTTCTAATAAACTGGGGTGAGAGAGAGAGAGAGAGAGAGAGAGAGAGAGAGAGAGAGAGAGATTTTTTTGGATCAGCCATAAGAAGGAGAGGGTCCAAGAAGACACCATGAGAACAAAACATCTGAACCCAAAGAGCCAGCTCAATAATAGTAGCAAGGGCTGGGAGGCAGACAAGTTAGCGTAGAGGATTAGCATTTCACTACCCAGCCTTTGAGGTTCAGCTTGAAACAAATCTTGGTTTCTCTGTGTGGTTATTGGGGACTAGCAAGGGTAAAGATGTACAGCAACCAGAATAATTTATTATATACATGTATATTGGAGATAATTAACTTTACGTACGAGCTGATATTTTTTCTAGGATACAAATCATACTTTACTGTTTTTTTATACATCTAATAATTTTGCATCAATACTGATGGCTGGAGCCTAATTTTTGGTGGGAGTTAGGGTTTACTCTGGTGGGTTACTAAGCTACTTACAGAGAGATCAGCATGGAACTATTAAGACCCATATTTCAGATTGACTAGTGTGGGTCCAGAGAAGCCATCATCCAAGGAAATTCACTCCCAGTAGACGATCAGTGTGGTAGGGAATTATTGATTTCTCCAATTGTAGCTGTCTAGGATTTGAGTTGTTTCCCACCCACTGTAAATCCTTGCAAATGGGTTTACAATTCTCTCTCTCTCTCTCTCTCTCTCTCTCTCTCTTGAATTGTTTTTTTTTTTTTTTCATAGTCTCATACTTAAGGAAGACTCAAAAGGGCCTCTGTCAGATTCCAGGGTTCTTTTTCTTTTTTAAAAAAAGATTTATTTATTTACTATATATAAGTACACTGTAGCTGTCTTCAGACACACCAGAAGAGGGCATCAAATTTCATTACAGATGGTTGTGAGCCACCAAGTGGTTGCTAGGATTTGAACTCGGGACATCTGGAAGAGCAGTCAGTGCTCTTAACCACTGAGCCATCTTTCCAGCACCCAGGGTTCTTTTTCATAAAAAAGATACCTTCATTCTGTAGTTGTTTTCCCAAATTCTACTTTCTGTCTCCACCAGCATAAACATGCATCTCAAAGTAAACATGTATCCACATCTTGTGATAAGGTTAAGAAACCCTTCTTCATTAATTTTTAGGAAGCATATTTATGGAAACAATTATAGTTGCACCATACATTCAAAAGTTTCCTTCTGTGAAAAACACTAAAACAGACCAATGTCTATGATCTTGGAAATAAACACTTTCTAGTTTTGTTTTATTTTGTACTTGATGGTTCATTTCCTATAGAAAAACATACAAAGGAAAAACTGGAGGCATGGTGAGCCATTTTATGAAAATAAGGTCATTAGTAGTAATTTAATGGGCACAGTCCATTAACTTTCGATCCATATTGATGGGGGACAGAAAGAGACAAACTGAAAAGGACTCAGCAATTGCTAGTCTATGCTCTCAACATTGGAGCTGAATGACCAGAGCTTCAGTGACACGCATTAAATATAAACACCGAAAACAGAATTCTAACAAGGCAGAGTAGGAAATGACAAAATAGACTTGCTTGACTAATTGAGGCTATGGACTAAAACTATCCTCATCTTGGCAAGATCACGTTAGTCCTGGCATTAGAGAAGCATGCCGCTCTGCTGGCTCTTTAGATGGTAGAGGGAACTAAACTCAGGACACCATGATTACCCGGTAAACACTTTACTAAGCATCTCTAGCCTCTTATTCAGTAGTGGGAGAGAGAGAAAAACATAGGTAGGTAGGTAGTTAGGTAGGCAGATAGATAGATAGATAGATAGATAGATAGATAGATAGATAGATAGATAGATAGAAGATAGATAGATAGGTAGGTAGGTAGGTAGATAGATAGATAGATAGATAGATAGATAGATAGATAGATAGTACTACATGGACAGAGAAAGAGACAGAGAAGACAGAGACTCTCATTCTCTTTGTGTGTGTGTGTGTGTGTGTGTGTGTGTGTGTTCATGTGGATGTGGATAAACATATCATGATATGCATGAGGAGGTCACAGGACAACCTGGCCCTTAGGTTGGCCCTTGTGTTCTATCTGGTGTGACCCAGTGTGTCTACTGCTCACTGTTGCATACATCAAGCTGGATAGCCCACAAGCTTCTAGGTAGTCTCCTGTCTCAAACTCTGATCATGCTTAAGGAGTATGGAGATTACAGATATGTTCACTATTGCTCCTGGATTTCTATGAGTTCTAGTGATCTGAACTCAGGTCTTCACACTTGGTGTACAAGTGTTTTATACACTGATGGTACTGGTTGGTTTTGTGTCAACCTGACACATGCTAGAATCATCTGAGAGGAGGGAACTCCATTTGAGGCAACTCTGAATGCCTCCACAAGGCTGTCGGCGAACCTGTTTTCTTAGGTGGTGATTCATGTTGAGGGCCCAGTCTTTTGTGGGTGGTTTCATTCCAGGGCTGGTGATCCTGGGTTCTATAAGGAAGCAGGCTAAGCAAGCAAGGAGGAGCAAGCCAGTCAGCAGCACCCTCCATAGTCTCTGCATCAGCTCCTGCCTCTAGGTTCCTGCCCTGTTTGAGTTCCTGTCCTGACTTTAGTGATGAAATAAGGATGTGAAAGGATAAACCAAATAAACCCTTTCCTCCCCAATTTGCTTTGACCATGGAGTTTCATCCTAGCAATAGTAACCCTAAATAGGACATTGACTGATTTCCCAGCCCCTATTCTGTACTTTATTAGCCAATTCATTTCTCTACTCCTACAATTTTTTCAAAACCCAAGAGATTGAGTGTTTGAAAACACAGTATGAGTATCCCATTAACAAGTGTGAGGTTGCTGTACTACTTGTGATGGTTTAAGTGAGTTTTCTTATGGGGCTCTCCCGGGAAAATGGAGGTTCAAGAGGCTTCTGCCTTTTATCTTGTGCTTTTCTGTCTTGCACAGTTCAATGGAGATCTTGGAATATACATGCATCTGATTGTGTCTGTCAGAAAGTGACTTTTGTAGGATAATTATGACCCCACTAAGTCATAGGTTTCAATTATTCCTTCAACTACCACTAAAATAATTGTTTCAAGAATGATTTTATGGCTTTAATCATCATAAATATCATAGATATTTAATCATCATATTATAATCCTGCTCTGCTTTTCTTAATTAGGAAAAAATGACAACATAAAAAATGCAGGATGTCAGGATGGGGCGATTCATTGTACTCACACTGAGTTGGTTTTGAGAACTGATGGCAAATTTGTGTATCATGCTTTAAATATGTATTCCACAGTCCACAGTCTATCCAAGGGTCAACACTTCACCTGAGGGAAATTGCTTTTATGGCCTAGGGTGATACAGAGTGGTCACTGATCTCATTTCTTATCAATAAACCAGTCTACAGATTAGTCATACTGAAGAAAAAGTACACACTTTGTTTTATAACATCTGTGGAGTGATAGCATCATCGCCATGGTGATACTGTACTTATGGCATGTGAAGGAAGCCACAGCTACTACTGGGTTCCATTCATCTTAGCAATCATAATTTGGTTCTAAAATAATTCTATCTGTCTGTCTGTCTGTCTGTCTACCTATCTACTTACCTACCTATTTCATTTTCATGTGTATGGTGTGCATGTGTGTGCATGCATATTTACATGTGTATGGGCACACTAATGTATATATGGGTATGTGATGTGTGCACACATGTATGTGGAGACTCAAGATGGATGTTAAATTATCTCCACTCCTTCTTCATCAGGGACGGTTACCTCAATGAAACCCTGGGTTTGCCAATACGGATAGTTTTGCTACCCAGCTGAATTTGGGGATCCCATTTTACCTCTTGAGGCTAGAATTGTGGGTGTGCTGCCACGTTCACCCAGCTTTTGTGTGGGATCTGGAGATCTGAAATTTGGTACTCATGCTTGAGCCACAAGCATTTTAAGCATTAAGCAATCTCTCCAGCACCATGAAAAAATATTATATATAGCTTATAGGTACTTGTATATTTATATATAAGCTTATATATTAAAGTATATGTATATCTATGGATATAAACTGAAAAATCAAGCTATGAAATTATACCCTCTGAGGGAAATTTTGCTAATAGGATTTGAAAAGAATACTTGCCCAGATTTAGTCATTGCATGGCTTGACAAACTCACTAAACAGTGTCCATTACTGTTCAATGGGCACATTCTTCACCCTTCTGCAAAGGAACACGTGCTAATAATGTCACCTCCTAGTCTGACTCGATGTTCACCCAAGAACTCTCATTATGGCTTGTTCTTCTTCTTTTTTTTTCTTTTTTTTTGGGGGGGGGGCTGGGGACCGAACCCAGGACCTTGCACTTCCTAGGCAAGCGCTCTACCACTGAGCCAAATCCCCGACCCCATGGCTTGTTCTTCTTATATTCAAACAAGGAAAGATGCTAGAGGCAATATTCCTTAATACTCATTAGAAAACAGATGATGGCTGTCCACATTATGCTGTTCTGTAATCTGGTAGAATAAAATAGTTCATTACAGTAGAAATTTGAATAAAGTGCATTTCTCTCACTTAAAATCTTTTTAAAGTGTGTATGTTACAAAAGCTAAATATAAGTTTGTTAGGAAAACTTTTAAAAAACACAGATATTCACAATGATGAACAACCTCTTATCATTCAAGAACTACTCTTAGTATCGGTCTTTCTGCCCATCTATCCATCCATCCACCATCCATCTGTCCATCATCAGTCTATCCATCTGTCCATCATCCATCTGTCCATCCTTGCTCAGCTATCATCAGAGAAGCTTCTACCTGCAGCAGATGTGAATAAATACACTCATAGCCAGACAATATGCAGAGAGGGAGAGAGTTTGCAACACTCATGCCCTTTGGGTGTCTCCACCAAATTCCTCCCACTGGGACTCAGAGACCCCCTGTAAGAGGAGTTGGAAATAGTATAAGAGCCAGAGAGGATCAAGGACACCAAGGAAACAAGACCTAAATCACCATTGACAAAGCACATATGAACTCTCGGGAACCAAGGCAGCATGCACAGGGCCTGCACAGGTGTGCACGAGATGGGGCTCTAAAGCTGAAGAGGGAAATAGACACATGAAGCAATCTCCAATTGATAACTACGTGAGAATAAAGATTTAGTTTCCTCCCAGGGAGTGTCACTGAGGAAACAAACTACTCTCTCTCTCTTTTATAAAGATTTATTTGTTTATATGAGTACACTGTTGCTGTCTTCAGACACACCAGAAGAAGGCATCAGATCCTACTACAGATGGTTGTGAGCCACCATGTGGTTGCTGAAAATTGAACTCAGGACCTCCAGAAGAGCAGTCAGTGCTTTTAACCACTGAGCCATCTCTCCAGCCCTGGAAACAAACTACTCTTAAAGGTAGACTCCATGCCTAAAAGTTAGATGGCCAAAAGAAAAAAACCCCTCAAGGGCATTGTTTGAAGTTCCCTGTCTTACAATGTCGAATCAGATCTTTTCTTTTGCTTTTAATTTTAAATTATTATTTTTTAATATTTTATTTTATTTATATTTTTCCTTCTCTCTTTTCCATCTATAGGTTCTTTTGGAACATATTATTGCTTCCAGTTCTAAGAATTCCTGAGTTTGTGAATAAATGGGTCTCTGTTTCTTGTTCCTTCTCTCTGTCTCTGTCTCTTTCTCTCTCTTCCCTCTGTTGGTGTGGCTAGTTTCAATGTGTTAGGGATTTTTTTTATCATAATATATTATTTTATATTTCATATATTATTATCCTTTAGAAAAGATGTTTTCTAATGGGAGACAGAAAGGAGGTAGATTTAGATTGGGGGGAGGGAGGGGAGAAACTGGGAAGAGTGAGGGAGTGAAAGCCACAATCAGGATATATTGTGTAAAAAATTACTTTCTGTGGTGGAAACACAAATAAAAAATTTTAAAATATTACATATATATTTTTCCTACTTAAAATATGGAAATAATATCTCCTTTTAAAGTCTAGATGAACAGTAAAAGTTTTATTAGGTATGTGCCTGTTTGCTGTGGGTACTCATTTCATTTTATTACACGTTGTAGTTTGTGTGTGTGTGTGTGTGTGTGTGTGTGTGTGTGTGTGTGTAATATGTATAGGTCAGAGAGCAACTTGCAAGAGTTGTTTCTCTCTATCATGTGAGTCGATGGTGAAGACTCAGGTAACGTTTCCTTAGGACAATTAAAACAGTTCTTGCTAACTTGAAACTACTGAGTCCAGTGAGATTTGGAAATACCAGACAAGACTGCTCACAAATCACACATTTGATATAGCTTATGAATGTCTGGAAGTTATGCAAATTGTGTCTGTTGACCCATATAACTCGTACATTAATATCTTGTGCATTCCTCGGGAGTCCCTCAAGAGACAAGTGTCAGAGGTGTCACGGGTCAGTCCTGATTTCAGTCTCCATTCAGGATGTGCATTCATTTGAAGACCCACAAAAGGTGTCACAGGATGGACTGACCAGCTCCTGGACTCTGGGCCCCAGAGTACTGAATTTGTACTCTCCCTGTATCATGTGAGACACTGACAAGTCTACCAATAGCTTGAAGAATCCAAAAAAAACATTGAGTTTATTTAAAAAATATTGTCAATATTCATTAGTCTTAGATCCTATTATCAAATATTAGAAGACATTTTAAATAAAAAATATTGCACACCTAATGTCGTCTTTGGTTCCAGGTCTACGAGTTAAATACCTGTGGATATTTCAATTGTATGTTCATTCTATTCATAGGCAAGCGAACTGCTATAGGCTACTGGGGTTATCTGACTCTTTCTATAGCTCTGAAATCCATTGTTCTCCAGGCACAGCTCCATGTTTGCAGGGATGGTGAGCTTTTCCTAAGCCAATGCAGCATATACCAGTTTTATTCATATTTCCCCTTTTACTAGTAAACTTCACTTTATAGTCTATGAGTTCTGTGACAACCAGACAAGAGACCCACTTCTAATTGTGTTCATTCTTCATTTCTAGCCAAAGATGAGGAACAGACAAAGGGATGTGTGGTGAGGATCCAGGGACCCATGTGAGAAAAGGCAACTAAAGGTTAGATAGATAATTCACATAGACAATGGAAAGAAACGCATTCCCAGAATGGCACCTGCTCAACATGCTCTAGCTTCGAATGTTGAGGGCAGAAACATGGCAGATTCTACATTACAGCTTCCTGGAGTCTCAACCAGATCTAACAGAAAGGTGCTTAGTCTGAAGAACCAGAAAACCTGGACCGCAGCTATACCTGGACAAAACAGTAAACCACAGGGTCAACTGTGCACACCAATTACATTTACCAAGCCTTTATTTCTTTATCTATGATGTGAGGATGAAGCTGATACTGACTTGCTGCAAGTTCCAAAGCCATAAAGTGAGATGATGGAAAGTGTGCTCTATGAGAAAAATGGTACAACACTGCACACCGTCAAGGAGCAGGGTTCTGTGTGCAGTCTTCCAGCAGTGTCAGCTACATCTGTGATTTACTGTGAGTTTGTCAAACTATGTAAGCTATTATATGTACATATATTAAATATATGCATATAATAAAGTTTATATATATATTAAAGTTAATACTTGGAGAAAAGTATTTCCACTGTATTCGTGATTTGCAGATTTGCGAATTTTATTCTTTTGTCTTTCCAAACCTGCTTTTCCCCATTTTTCCTTATGAGTTTTGAAAATTAAGTTGAAAACCTTCAGAGCACTGAGCACTTATAGGAAGGGTGACTCTCTTACTAGAAGATAATCCTCATTTCCCCTCCCTTACCTGGGTACAGACAGCTATTTTAAGTCCAGAGTTTTACATCTTCTCCAAACTACACGCCAGGTCTTATTCTTAATGAAAGCGCTACAAATAATTTTACTTCTGTTAAGAAATTTGAAATCATCCTATAGCCAGTAGATTCGCAGATAAATACAATTTGAGGGCTAACAAAAGCTTCATTGATAAACTAACATTTATCTGTAGAGATTACAATATTGACAAGGCAAAGTGTCAGTTATATCCATAAGAATTTAACTTAAGAAATTGATGTGCAGAAATTCCTTAGTCATATTTTTAAAATAATACGGGAAAAATGGAAGTATAAGTGGCTTATACTTTATGAGTGCATGGCATTTGTAAAATTCAGTTCTCATCAGTTGTTAGCACATGGTTTAGATGCCCAGAAAGACAGGGAGAAACCATCATGGGATTCTCTGGTGTTGATGATAGCCACTAAGAGGGGTCCACTAGGTAGATTTTGGCTGCCCCATGCTGTGTATTTATAAAAAGAAAACACACAGACACTGCGAACGAATGCACAGTGGCTAAGAGGTAGAGAAGACATTACAAATAGAAGGTTGTGTTTGTTTACAACACTAACTATTTTTACTTTGTGTTCTGGGAAATGTTGCAGTTAAAAGAATTACTTTGAAATTTAATGCTAGGTATGTTGACTCTAGGGAGATAAAGCCATGTAGTAATTCAATCTGTAGTATAGCTGAATATTGCACACACTGGACTCCACAGATACGGAATTAAATTCCTTTTTTTATTGCTTAATTTATTTATTTTACATCCTGATCGCAGCTTCCTCTCTCCCCTCTCCTTGCAATCCCTCCCTCTAACCTCCCCTCCCCCCTTTCTCAGATTCTCCTTTTCTCCTTAGAAGAGGTTCAGAAAAAGGAAGGCCTCCGTAGAGTTAAATTTCTAAAACTCCTCCAGGCAATCCTCTGAAACAAGCTACTTAAGAGAAAAGATCTCAGTCTGGATCAGAATACCATTTCCCAAATTTTATTGTTGGAACAGGAAAAAAAATCTAATTGTATACATATTGTTCATATTTGTTGAGTCATTTAAAAGATGTATAAGTGTCAGAGGGGAAAACACTTGATCATTTGGAATCTAAGAGAAATATTCATATCTTTACATATCTTTACTAAACTCAAAAATACTTAGAAACTAAAGTGCCTTAGTTCTTTACATTTGAATGCAAGAGCTGTGGCCTCTAGAACACTGGGTCTGACACAGGATCTGTTGCAGCCACCCAGCTAATACTGCCACAGTTATTACTGTTACAGCCACCCAGCTAATACTGCCACAGTTATTACTGTTACAGCCACCCAGCTAATACTGCCACAGTTATTACTGTTACAGCTACACAGCTAATACTGTCACAGTTGTTACTGTTACAGCTACACAGCTAATGCTTGCTAATGCTTGCTAGATGTATTCTTTGTCTTGGATGGATTTGTGTGTGAGAAATACGAGGGCAAACACAGGACAATAGCTTTCATGGAGCTAACAGCCTTCCATGAAGAAATGTACAAGGTATTAGTGGGTCACTGAGGCCACTTAGGGTACCCACAGCCCTCACATGCACATACAAGACAGTCATGTTCTTCCTTCTTCTTTTATGGAACAGGAGATGTATCAAATAGAAGCTGTTTTCTGGTTTCTTCTATGTCACAGATATATGAGTGACCATTGCTAAATTATCAGATGTCTGCACCAATTTCTAAAATTTAGAAACATTTTTATAAGAAATACCTTAATAACAGAATTTTAATATGTCAAGTTTGATGACTTAAAAAGGTTACAGAACTTGCTTTCATTTCTTCAGATTGGATGATTCATGCGGAACTGAACACTTTTTTTCTTTCTTTGTATTTACTTCAGATAAATGAACTTTTTTCCTTCCGAATTGATTTCAGAAATGTCATGGACAGCATATCTGAAAAACCTGGCCAAAATAAAGTGCACCCCTTCTGTGTTTAGACCAGGGTCTCCTCTAAATATTACACCAGTGAGTGAGGAAGGACTCACTCCTTCCAATGTCCATAGTCGCTGCTGTGTGACTCTTTTAATTCCGTTTCTTACTTGTTTGTACTTAAGGCATTTTGAAATGTAATGCAACAGACACCTGGATTAATTTGTCCTTTAAAAAACCTGTAAAAGGCAGGGAACTTGCCAGCTACTACTTGTGACTTTTCTTTAATACATGGAGAATTATCCACATTTTGTTTTTAAGTTTTATTTTACATGTTTGGATGTTTTGCCGGTTTGAATATCTGTGCACCATGCATGTGCCTAAAAGCGCACATAGAGGTCTGTCCAGGGCATCCAAACCCCTGGAACTGAGTTAGAGTCAGTTGTGGGTCTCTATGTGGCTGCTGGGAATCTAAACTGGGTCTCTGCAAGATCACTGAGCGTTCCTAACCACTGAGACATCCGGACTCTATTTGTCTTTTAGAACATGTATGCGTCCTAGATTTAGAAAAAGAAAATAAGGAAACAAGTATTTATGAAGATAAAATCAATAGGAGTCATTTACATATTCTGACTTGTTTAATTCCGTTATGACTGGTTACCATGTCATGCCAGGATGTGTCACATCTATACATTTCACTAAATTCTTTTGTATCTCCATATTTAACACACCCTATTTTTTAACACCAAATACCTATCAAATACACTTATTGCTCCCAGGATGTTAGACCATTATAACGTGCTAGGCACTCTGTTTTCTCTTCTATACAGTGATGTTTCAGTCTTCCATCCAGGCAGTGATAGGCTTCCCTGACCTTACTCAAATCCTGATCCTGTTTGGTTCCCCCAGTGAGTTATGAAACTAGGAGGTAGCAGAAAGCATCAAGTATTCAGAGTAGATGAGTTCCGGTGTTAGATGGCTTGCCAAGGGAGGAAGTTTGAAACCAAGCTCTCCACCCCATTATAGCCATGCTCCGTCTATGACCTTCAAAGATTAAACTTCAACTTGGAATCAATGTGATCAGTCAGGATATTTATCTAGGAACACATATTTGAAGACTGAATATGAGGAGATGCCTCAATAAATCAAAAGAACATCAGAAACAAACACATCGGGATGTAAATAGGCTTGGTAGGAACCTGCACTTGGTGCTCGGTGGGATTTGCTTGGAATCACCGTGTCTGCACAGTTCGGGACCTGATGTACAGGTTTCTGGTATTGTCTTCTACTTCCTAAAATGAAACTGACCTGACTGATGTGGGACACGATCACGCTAGTGAGGCAGGATTGCAGAATGAGCGTGAACGCACCACTGCACACACATACACGTGGCAATTAGAAGTGCAGTCTGGTCCACCCGTTACCGCGAACATACTCTAAACAGACACGGGCCTTTGCTTGTCTGCCTTTTCCTTTTAGCAAAGGTGGAGTTTAAGGAAAGGTGGTCCTCTCTCTTACTTTTGTTAAATTAGTTTATTAATTAAGGGTCTTTTGTCTGTTTTGAGGCAGGGTATTTTGTGTCTCAGGCTGGCCTTGTCCTTTGTACGGAGTTAAAGGTAATCTTGAATTTCCGATCTTCCTGGCTCCTCCTCCAGAGTAGAGATCACGCCTACCACCAGCTATATTTCTTTATTTCAGTATTTACTTTTTAATTTATATCTACATGCTTCAGGTAGCTTTAATTCTTGTTCAAAGATTTAACAGGAGAGATTCAGACTCAGTTTTAAACAAGCCTGAGTCCAGGTGAAGTTCAAGTAACTGTAACTTTGGTTCAATTTGAATTATTTTTCTACTTTGCCATGTTTAAATAAGAATAACGGAGACAGAGTACTATCTAGCATTTATTCAGGGAGAAAAAGGGAAGAAAAATGTTGCATGTGTTTTATAGGAAGCCAGCACTCTGCCTGTACCAAGTTCCCCTCCCGTGGGGGTCTAAATGGCTTTGTATGTGATGAGTGGCTTGGTGAATAAGAATTCTGTACGTGCATTCATGAATGCATGTGTGTGTGTACACACACATTTGTGTGTGTGTGCTTTTATGTGCATGTGAGTGTGAGTTCATATGCGCATGTGTGTGTGTATGTGTGTGTGCGTGTGTGTGCACATATGCTATTGTATATGTGGATGTCGATCCATGCAGATCCCAGATACTGGACTTAGACTGTCAGTCTTGGCAGCAAAAGCCTCTACCAACTCACTCATCTCACTAACAGTACTTCATGTTGTTGAAAACAAACATTTTTCTTACCTATCTTACAGTGCTCCTGACAGCCGTGTGTGTGTGTGTGTGTGTGTGTGTGTGTGTGTGTGTGTGTGTGTGTGTGTAAGGGAAATAACAATATATTACAATTTATCTTTCTTTTAGAAACTTTTCATCATATATATATATATATGTATATATTACCCTGACATAATTATTTCAAAATTCAACTAATCTTTACTGTTAGAACTGGAATTGGGGTTCACACACCCAAAGGAAAAGAAATCACAGTAGAATGCTAACAGATACTCGATGTTTTTGCAAATTCTACTTTGACTCAGCCGATTCCTTATGACTCCATTTTCTACTTTAGAAATGAAACCTAAGTTTCAGAAATTTTAAGCAAATTCCCTAAATTCTAGGCAATACAATTAAATTTTCTTTGTTTTTCTTTGATAGGTTTCCCTGGATAGTATAAGCTGGCTTTGAATTTGCTATGCACCCAGTGCTGGCTTTGAGCCAGTGATCTCCTCCTGAGTGCTAAGATTACAGCTATAAGCCACCATGTCCAGTTCAGAAGCTCGTTTTAAACCTGCATTGCATTTCAAAGTATGAGTTCATTCTGCTACATATTCTGTTAGTGACTACATTGTACACTATTGATGTAAAAGTCTTGGGGAGCGGAAGAAGGCTCAAGTGGATGTATAAGGAGTGGCTGAAGTCCTGGAGGAATGCACATTGTTGCTATGGGCATACAAAGGCAGGGCACAGACCCCAGTAGTTCAAACCCACTGGAGTGGCAAAGCTTGTTTGCCGTGGGTGAGGCTCAGAAGGATGGGAAAACCTTCCTTGGGTCAGAATGTTAATATTGACAAGTGTATGGAGAGGCTGATCAACCACAGCTTCCTTTTCCTCCTCTAGATGGTCACACCAGCCTGAGAGTGCTCCCCTAAAGAGACCTCTTACCAAGCTCAGCTAAACTTGCTTCTTTGTTCAAATGCGCTGCGCTTCTGGGCTGCTCTTGAGTAACTGGTACTCTTCATGAGAGTGGGTACAGCCTACCTGGTTCCAACTTTTCTGTACATGTGTCTGTCCTTGACTCCTTCCCTCCAGGTCCCAGTCAGGCCAGTCGCTGAAGCCATGCGGAGTGTGGCAAAAAGTAATGGCAGATGCGTACGTACTGTCAAGAATACTTACTTCCTAAAATGGAACAGGGCACAGGCTTACTCTAAGCTACGTCCTGTATTTGCTACTCGTGGTGACTTCCTGTGAATTTGCAGTGGGCCTCGGTAGTAAGATAGCAAATTCATTATCTAGCATTCATGCTACCCAAGGGGGTGTCTTTCTTTAGATTGGAAGGCATTTTGCTCATTTTTTTTTCTGTAATACGAAATGATAAGCCATATCACTTAGCTTCTTAATAAGGCCTAAGAGCCCAGCCCCAGGCCACACTAGCAGAGGGACTAATGGGACAGAGTCTGGAGATGTGGAATGAGTCATACTTTCTTCTGTTTCCTTAACCCCAACTCCTCCACATCCCTGTAGGACTCCAGTGGACAAAACTAACATTTCACGAATGTCAAAGCAATTGCACATGTATGCAAACAAGAAGACACAGATGGGCCCGCCCGGTGTTACCACACTCTGAGCTGAGACCAGGCTCAAAGGAACAGACTAAAATCAGACTCTTTAGGACATTTTGTCTCTCCCATCTTTAATCCTTGGGACTTACATGTTAAGTCTTACATTGGGCGGTAGGCATGTCTTTCTATCACCTACTTCCGTTTTGAGCTTGTATAGAAGTGCAGTCATTTGAAAGGTAACATCCTCATTTATTAATGGTCAGATCAAGGGAAAGGAAGGGCATTGCAAATAGATGGCTTAGCTTTGAAAGTTAGAAGAGCCTCCCATATGCCAATCTGGTTCATCAGTTTTTCAGAGAAAAGAGAACTGAGAGGAGCCAAGTCTTAGGGATTCCTTGACTTGTAACTCCATGACCCTTGAGCCTGTGGGATGCACACTCGAGTCACATCCACGGTCAAAATATGTCTGGTATATAAGAAAAACAGTAGGAAAGAAAACGTGGGCTTTATGTAGAAGCTTCCCAACGTAGTTCATAGATGCTCCTGGAGCCCACATCAAGCCCCAGATATCATGGATGGGGACGGTATCTTCGCACTGCACATGTGCATGACAGCTGGCCCAAGTGAATAGTTGCTAAAACATTTTTCCAGAATATTATTTTCCTTCAAATGCTAATATTTGCAAACTCCAGAGCTTTGCATGCCCTCTTGATACAGGGTAAAGCCACAGTGTAAACACGGAACAGTTTGTTTTCATTGTAACTATGTCTCGTTTTGTGTTTTCCTAAAAATACTTATTTTTAGACCCTTCCCTGGACCTCTCAGCCCCAACTGCTGAGTGACTAAAACAATGAACAATGAGATTTTATTATTGGAAATCATTATGGAAATGCGATACAACCATCTCAGAATTTCTATATTTCATGGAGCAAGGAACAGGGTGAACGTGCTTAGACTTCCCTCCAAATAGCCATCTGGCACTCTGGTTATTCTTTGCCAGTTTTATTAAGTGGAAACCAGGAATTTTATAACCAGTCCCAAGCCACAGAAAGACAAATCTTGAGTAATGGCCTCTTGTTAGAGGGCCAGTGGCTTCTGTTTCATAGACGGTGGTTTAAGGAATTATGAATCTGAAATATCACAGTACCCTTGTGCTCTCTAGTAACCCGTGTTTTTGATTCCTGTCTTGGTAGTTTGTTTAAGAGAGGCTATGCAATGTTGACCCTGACTGAATGAGGGCATGATAAGGTAGCTGGATTTCCAGGAGCTTTGGCAGAAGGCAGGGTGGCTGCTCTGAGCTCATGCCTCTGCCACAACCCGCTGCCCTCCTCCAGGACAGCAGAGCCACACATCCGCCCATGTGCTGTGCTGGCCTTTTCTCCTAGCAACCATATTATGCTAAAGTACAATTGCTGGGGTTGCCAGGATATTCTTCTATTCTTGTCCTCTATAACCAGCCCCCAAACCAGAGAGTATAAAGCAGATGAGAAGGAAAAACACAGGTAGTGGGGTCAGAATGGCAAAGTGCCTTTTAATTAAGAGGAAACTAATTCGTCAAATCATTTTGTTGCTGACGCTTTCAAACTTTACCCTTTCTTTTAAAGCCAGACAGACCAGTGGTGAAAAAAAACTACAAAGATCTCAGCTACTAAATGCTGTAAGACAGAATTCACTGCTTTATCCATTAGAAACCAAATTCTTCCCAATAGAGAAATAAAGACTTATGTCTTGCCATTGTCAGCCTGACCCAAAAGATTCCAAACTGTAATTACTACCTTGCTCCACAAGTAAATCTCTGAAGTAGATATCACGTACTATAGAGGCAAAGGAAGCACTGGCGACCAAATGTATACTTTTGAAATGGCAACATGTATTTAAAAATATGTAACTTTTAAAGGCCAGAATTCAGGAGGCAGAGGCAGGCAGATCTCTGTGAATTGAGGCCAGCCTGGTCTACAGAGGGAGTTCTAAGACAGCCAGGGCTGACACGGAGAAACCCTGTCTCAAAACAAAACAAAACAAAACAAAAAGTGTTGAGTCATGGTTTCTTACCTTATTAGATATAACGGATTCTGTGTTTAAATGTTCCCGGGTTTAGAGAAAAGGAGCCCTACTAAGCTTCTTCTTAGACTCATGCAGCCAAAAAGAAGTTGAGACAGATCTCAGACCCTCTATCTGCTCTACACTGACATCCAACTCCATTACGTCATGTTGCTTAGCTCCTTACCCAGCTGATAGATAAAAACAGCCAGCTGACATGCTGACAGAGTCTCTGAGCTGTTGATGAGTTTGTTAGGGTCTGAGCCACTCAGTAGGTGTCTTTGTCCTGCTTTACTGATGGGAAAACTGCTGCAAGAATGACGAGATGACTCACCAAGGTCATGCAACTAGAAAGCTGCAGAGCTAGGGAGGAAGCCCAAGATAAATGATACTCAAGGCAGGATATGTTTGCCTAAGGTCAGACATTAACCAGATCTGATATTGGGTCATGGATATAAAGATAATTCAAAGAGCATGGCATTTTTTGGATATATAAGAAGGGCCTGGTACACACGTCTAAGGGAATCATTGATTCACTCAATAAATATTTATTGAGTGACTGTTTTGGAACCTGGGATACAGTAGTGAGCGAGAGGAAGCAAAAGCACATAGGACTCCTAAGTTGAGTAGAAGCTAAGCACATGTGTGTCTGGGTTGGGGCAGAGATTTTAAATAGAGGAACGTAGCTCTCAAAATGTGATGTTTAAGCAAGAACAAAGAGAGATAGAGTGAGCTGCATGGATATCTACGGAGGAACACCATAGGTGTGGGGAAGAGGATGAACTGCAGATGTCCTGGCTCTATTGGAGAACAGAGGAGAGATGGTGTGGAGGGGCAGACAGGAGGACTGTTGGAGATGGTGAGTACTTAAGGTTAAGGGTGAGGGGAATGAAGATTGACCATTAAGGGCTTTGGAAACCAAGGTTAGGATTAGAATTTACTCAGGGCTGAATGGTAATCCTAAACCAAGCATCCTCATAAAATTTAGTCACCACAGCATCAATGAATCTGTCCTAGGATCCTACCTAGGTCTACGTCACCAGTCTAATGTGACCTTTTGTACCTGGATGATAGATGTCATTTCTTCTGTTTTGTTATTGAGTGAGGAAGTAAGATCTGCTTTAGGGAGTGACTGGAACCTTCTCAACAAGATGGATAGCTAATAAAAACATTGAACATGGTAAGCAAAGTCTACCCCCACCTCAACAAAAAAGACTTAGTCCTCTTTCTCAGTGAGCTTACAAGTTAGTTATGAAATCATAAAGTTCTGTACCAAGTGTCCATTTGTGGAGGAGTACACATGGGGTTATGGTTATACCATGTTGCATCCAGAGAAAGTGTGACTGAACATGGTATTTGAGGGGAACTTTAATGATAGTATGTATCGTGAGGTTGTCCAAGTAGGTACATATAGGTAAAATATTCTGTACATGGGCCTGGAGAGATGACTCAACAAATGCAAACCTCACTCTTATTAGAGGACATAAGTTCAGTTCTCAGCACCCACATGGTGGGTCACTAGCACCCAGAATTCCAGTTCCAGATACGTGACGTGGTTTTATGACCTCTGAGTGCAGTAGGCATGAACTCATGCATATATTTGCATATGGGCACTCACATGTGCATATAAAATAGACATAAATCTTTAGAAAGATGTACTAGCTGAGGTGTCACGGCCTATCATCTACTTGAGAAACTGAGGCAAGAGGACCATGTGGATGACAGAGTGAGGCCTAGTATGGAGTTCTTTTTCTAACCTTCAAAGAAAAGATTAAGGCTTTTCTAAAAGCTCATGACTGTGAAGCAGTAGGGCATTGTAGGCTAAAAGCCTTGGGAGCAATGGCACCCAGAAAAAAAAGGCATTTTCTGGGAGTCGGCACTTGGACTTGTGAGAGGAGAGCGGAGGTAGAAGCAAAGCGATGACGAGGCTGATCTCCAAAGGATGTGGGCTCTGGGCTTCCATTTGTAAGTTTTCTCTCCCAGAGCAGCAGTGCATTATTGTTCAATGCCTCGGTGCCTACCACCTTACGGTCTATGCATTTGTAAGTTTCCTTTCTCAGAAAGACCATGCAGTATTTTGCAATCCCTTCGTGTCTACCAACTGTCATCCCTTCTTGGATGCTGAGTGAAAGCTGTTAGATTTCCTCAGTCACCACAAATGGTCCTAATGGACATGTAACTTCATGGATTGCTAAGTTTCTCACCAGGAGCTGTGGCTACTATAAGAATTCTGCTCTTTACAGCTCAGGATAAAATACTGTAGGAGCTTAGCACTTGTCCAGCGATGCCATGTCCTCCCCAGCTGACTTCTGTGGCGGTACATAAAGACTTGAAAGCAAGCATAACAGCTTTTATCTGATTCCAATTTCACTATCTCTAACTTTTTTTTGTATAGGCTAATCTCAATAAATTCTAAAGTGAGTGTTTTATGCCTTAAAAATGATTCTGTGTATAACATAACAAGTCTACATGTTTGCAGAACTAATGAAACTCAATGGGTTTCAAAGAGGAATGTGGGAATTAGGAAGGTTTAGAATGGGAGTAAATTTAGGAGGAGATGGGAGGAGGATAAATCTGAACAAAATACAGCATGTGGAATTATGAGAGGGTTAATAAAACATTTTAAAAGTCTATATTATTTTTTGTTATGACAGGCATTATAATCAAGTTTAAATTCTATCTAAGTCACATGTGACATTTTGGAAAAATCAGCCTTTTAAAATATCGGCTCTAAAAAAGCTGTCACATACTCTGTTTAGCCTTAAACAATTGCTGGGCAATGGTGGAGTGGTTGTGGTATCTTCTCCACACCAATCATTTCCAAACAAACAGAGGACCAACTGGGGCATTAGCAATCGCTACACATTTTCCTGGAATACATTCAGATCCATTCCCCCTATTTCTCTTGACAACAATCAAATCCCTAGCAGCTCTCAGTAACCTGTTATGTCTTGCTTCAGTGTTACTTTTCAAAATAAAGCAATCCTGTTTTTCAGTATGTGCCCTTATGAACCAGAAAGGAAGAAAAAAACAAGTAAAAGTGAGCTGAGATTGTTGTGAATTTTGTTATCATTATTATTATTATTATTATTAATTATCATTATCATTATTATTTTAGTGAAAATTGCTTTTCCGGTGGCTGGAAACTTGAGTACATGTCAGTTACAAATGATTTTGAAGACTGCATGCAACCATTCTCCAAAGGAGAAAACACCATGTTCCTGATGCATTAAACTGCTTCTTCTCTCATTTTGTCCCACCATGGCTCTGTGCACTGCACGGCCTGCACGTTTAGACAATGTAAAATTGAACCTCTATCTCTCGCCTAGATACGCGTTACAAGAATCTATTCCTTTGGTGTTTTTTCCCCTTCCTTCTGTTGAATATGGTTTTCATTTTCTGATGCATTACAGCATCGCTGCTTTAGTTAATTATGCTGTAAATTTTCTGGAATGCTCCTCCATGTCTAGAGCACTTGGAGCCAGGTTTGGCAGGCAAATGCAAGAACAGTTAGGCGGTGGAGAGAAAACAAGAAGCTCGTTCCTGGGGAATTCCTGGAGGGAAGTCAGATTTCTAGTCTGAGAATAAATGAGCTCACTTCTCCCCCTTGTGCCCAGAATGTCAGATGCTACCAGCCATGCATTTTCTTGAATGGGAGCATGGGGATGGGGGGATGGGAAGGGAGGGAGAGAGAGAGAGAGAGAGAGAGAGAGAGAGAGAGAGAGAGAGAGAGAGAGAGATCACCTTATTCTATTAGGTTGAAATGGGCTGATACCCAGTTAGGTCAATCTTTAGGTCCCTGCCATCAAATCCCAGCCCCATCTAGCCAGTGCTCTTTTCCTTCCTCTTCATTGGATCTCATGCACTTGCACACAATGTCAGTTCACTATCCCTGTTTTACAAAGGACTGCAGATTCTGATCTCAAAACAGATTCAGCCTGGAAATATGGAAGCTTGATTGCAGCCACATATTTTTGCTTTGTATTGGTTTGTTCCTTAACAAATCGGAATCCTCCAGAACAAGGTCTGGCATAGAGTAAGTGTTCAGTGAGAATCTGCTGCAAGACAAAGTCAATAGGATGAAATGTACACAAATTTCAACATGGACCTCTTGTCCTTAGGATGCTCTTGTCCACAATTGCCTTCCTCTCATTCAAGTCTACATCTGCAAAGGGAAAATGACAGAGCACTGACAATAAACAAATGATACGGCAGAAGGTGGATTCCGCTTCTGCTTCACGGTAGAAAGATATGTCTGTGTTCCAATGTGTCTTTTTTAATTCGACTTTTTTTTTTTTTAAAGATTTATTTATTATGTATACAGCATTCCACCTGCATGTACATGTGCAGGCCAGAAGAGGGCACCAGATCTCATTCTAGATGGTTGTGAGCCACCATGTGGTTGCTGGGAATTGAACTCATGACCTCTGGAAGAGCAGACAGTGCTCTTAACCACTGAGCCATCTCTCCAGCCCCTCAACTTTTTTTTTTAATCTGAGCTTCTTTGATTTCCTGTCTCTCCCCCATCTTTGGGATGATAACTTCTCCTTGTGCAGGAGAATGAGTATGTAGGAAAAGTTACTTTATTTCAGAATTGACTTCAAGAGTCTTTTCCCAGTGCACGCTTTTGAGGCCTTTTCCCCCTACTAGCTTCATTTCCATTTTGAAGAGTACATTGTTTCCCTGTGGAAACAGCAGCTCACTTTTGCCTGGTGCCCTGAAGACGACAATCATTAGCTTGCTGGTTTTCTTGTGGAGCAGTTTAACAGATTCTAATGAGGGAAGTGTTGGCTTTTTTATAAAAACAAGCAAACTTGGTTTTAATGACTTACTAATACACTTAAACTTAGGATAAAAACTTCCGTCAGCAAATAAGCAATAATATATTCATAATGTCCTGTCTTTTTCTCTAAGCTGAAAACTGTAAGGGGTGAGACTCAAATACCTCACATAAAGCCACTGGAGAAAAATCCATTTGTAGTATCCATCTCACAGCATCTTTCTTCTAGCTACCAGTTAGATTATTAGAGATAAGAAGATGAAGGAAAAAAAAACCCATGATTTCTGCAGATTTCGATGATTTCACGGTGGCTTCTGAACTTACCACGCTCTGTGATTCTAAACTCGCTTGCCTGTACTCAGCTCTGGGGAAATTCCATTATCTCCACTTTGCAAACTTGCACCATGGAGCCTGGAGCCAAAGTCCCATATGGTGCCTAGATCATCAGAATTGCTTCTTAGTACCAGGTCTAAGCCAACAGGGCAACACCAAGAATCCCCATAAGTACTGTATACCGTCTCCTAGCATATGTTTTTATTCTGATAGAAAATGTTATAAGTTTCTCAAGAATGGCTAAAACTCAAACTCCAGGACATCCTTTGATGCTTTCTCCTGATGTTTCCCCATTGGAAATTTTGCTTCTCTCAGCCCACAAGCTCAGGGTCCTCTAAGCTCTCTGATAAATATTAGAAAGTTTCCTGTGCTCTGCCTTACACCTTCATTTTCTGCTTCTCCACTACCTAGTCCTCTCTTCTAGTTCTTGCAAGCGCAGTGCTCTCTGCCTCACCTCCTGGTCTCTCTGCATTGTCAGCTCCCGATTCCCCTTCATCTTTAATTTCTAAGGCATTTCTTTCCCACTCAATTTCTGCTTTTGCTCATCAGCAACTTAACTTACCTTTTAGGCAAGTTTTGAAAGATAGTTTTCACGACTTTAATGGGATGTGGGGAGACAGCTTAGTCAGTGAAAACGCTTTGTAACCATGAGGATCTACGTAAGGCATTGATACAAATGAGGGTTCTTACACTCTTCCCAATTAGCTCCCATCTGTATTAACACTGTCAGTTAATATTCATGATTTTCCCATTCCTATCAATAAACAGTCCTTTGAGTATATAAGAAAGTCTACACTCAGGAAAAGAACTGCAGCCTTACTGCAGTCATTATCTTCCTCTCAATGACAATCAGGGACACTCTATCTCCTCACATCGACACACAGCTGTGTTCTCTCCTACATGCCAAGCCTCCATTCCCCCAGCACACAGGGCACCTACTATGTGTCTGGTACTAGCTTACATTCCAGTGGTAGGAGGAGGGAGGTGGAGAACACAGAAAGTAATCAACAAGGAGGAAAACTGGAAACGATGGTGTTAGGGAGGGAGAGCAAAGAGGAAGGTGAAAGATCGCCTCTGGCAGAGTCCAACAAAAGTCTCTTTGGAGCTGAACTGAAGAATGGCTCAGCTACAGAGGATGCAGGGTTCTGATTTCCCTTCCTTTCCCCAGAGGCAACCCTAGAATTACCCCAATGCTCATTTGTCTCCCTTTATCACCAAGGAGTGTCTGGAAGCCTAACTAGTCCTTGCCCAAGGGAATCGACACAGCGATGCTGGAATCTAAGAAGGACTTCATCCTCCTCTGCACGCTGACCTTAAAAGGCTTCAAGGAGAAGCAGTGATTCAAAGCAAAGCTGGGATTTCATGCACTTTATCTCCCAGGTCGCTGTCCCTAAGAATCCATGCCATCCACTGTTACAGAACTGAATGCCAGGAAAGAAAGCTTTCATTTGTAAACTAACTTCTTTCCTTAACCAGGCAGTGATAGACAATTTGACTATCTACCCAGAAGCCTTAGTTAACAGGCAGGGCTCCCGTTATAATCCATCTTACTTATCTAAGTCCTGTGGTCCCTTCCCCACTTACCCTGATCATTTCTCTTTCTGCCTCTTTTCTTGGCTCTGTTTCATTTCCATTGCCCTGAAGGAAAGAGCTTCAATTTAAGCTGCTTGAATATTCCAAAAAAGATAGTGTAGAACTCTTTCAATGCACTGGGTTTCAAGACCATAGGAAGTAGCACCCTCATAGCAAAATCTGACAGTTCGCCTTGGTTTTGCTGTTATTCAAACTTACTTATGCTGCTTGACACAAGTCACCTGCTCTTCCTGACAAAACTATTTCATTTTTAAATGCTTTTCACAAGATATATATATATATATATATATATCTACCACATATATATATAATGTTTAAATGTTGGTTAAAATCCTCCCTTCTTTTTTGGCTTGAGCACAATGCAGCATCTTTATCCTTTCTTTAACATGCATAAAGCATACATATATAGAACATATGTGTGTATACACACATGGGCTTGTGGTCCTGTTTTTCTCCACATCTCCGTTCAATTCAGATAAAGCCCAGGTTCCCACTGTGAGCTTTCTTTCTATCTCTGCATATGTAAGAGAGTCTAAAACTTTTATCTCTAGCCCCAGTCTTTCTGTTGGAAAGACCCAAAGTTTAACTGCTGGGAGTCTTTTGAACCTCAGAAGTAGAAGTCACTTGTGTGGTTCCTGTTAGGTTTCAAACCCAGGACAAATGGTCCAGGTACCTATTTAACATATCAAAGTGGACCTGGTCACTAGGTTCTCCTTGCTGCCCTCAGTGCCTACCTGTTATAGGGCCCTCCTGGCTGACATGCCCCACTTCCTACCATGAATCCTCCAGCCCCATGAGGCTGGGCTGCTCTGCCTTATATAATCCAACCGTTTTGGTTGCACATTCGTCTTTGTACCTTTGGGTCTCCTGGCTGCTGCACACAGCCCCCCTTTCTGCTTTCCCTTCCCCTCCCCCTTCTCCATATGGCCCAGTTCAGTCTGGTTATGTCCACTCCGGGCTGTCCCAGAGGTCTGTTCCTGACTCTAGCTCTGCTCTACCACATATTTACAATAAACCCTCTCCTCCGCGTACCTAGTGGCAGTCCTGTTGACTTTCCTTTCCTTTTTATTTCTTTCTTGCACTCAGTTCCCACTCCATAAATCTCCTCCACCATGTCTTTGCCATTGTCTGTCTCCAGCTCTCAGGCACAGCCAGCTCAGCGCTCAGTACATTGCCTCTCCAGGCAGGCTGGGCTCTTGCAAAGGTACTCCCAGTCCGACAGCTAAACCTCTCGTAATGTTCTGTGTCCTCCAGTCCCACGGTACTCCTAAGAGTCACAACAGGAGTGAAGATGGACCAGTAGCAACTGTATGCCAGGCCATTGCATATATTACTTCTGATCCAACCCATCCTGAGGTTTTCTTGTTTCCTTTATACATCGTGGTAATTTTGACGGAATCTAATGACTTCCCAGGGCTTTTCTCCAGGAGGTAAAACACAACCATCGCCAGGGGAACCACTCTATTCTAGTCTCAGAAAGCACAAGTCCCATCCTATACAAATTATTTCATTCTGACCTTGTGTCAAGATCACGCTTGCTATTCCTGCGGCTGAACACCTGGGAGAATTCTGATAGCTATGTCAAGCCATTCCCAAATTTTGCATCATTCTTTTTTTTTTTTTTATTAACTTGAGTATTTCTTATATACATTTTGAGTGTTATTCCCTTTCCCGGTTTCCGGGCAACCATCCCCTTCCCTCCCCCCTTCCTTATGGGTGTTCCCCCCCCCCCCCTCCCCCCCTTGCCCCCCTCCCCCCCCACAGTCTAGTTCCCTGGGGGTTCAGTCTTTGCAGGACCCAGGGCTTCTCCTTCCACTGGTGCTCTTACTAGGATATTCATTGCTACCTATGAGGTCAGAGTCCAGGGTCAGTCCATGTATAGTCTTTAGGTAGTGGCTTAGTCCCTGAAGCTCTGGTTGCTTGGCATTGTTGTACATATGGAGTCTCAAGCCCCTTCAAGCTCTTCCAGTTCATTCTCTGATTCCTTCAACGGGGGTCCCGTTCTCAGTTCAGTGGTTTGCTGCTGGCATTCGCCTATGTATTTGCTGTATTCTGGCTGTGTCTCTCAGGATCGATCTACATCCGGCTCCTGTCGGTCTGCACTTCTTTGCTTCATCCATCTTGTCTAATTGGGTGGCTGTATATGTATGGGCCACATGTGGGGCAGGCTCTGAATGGGTGTTCCTTCAGTCTCTGTTTTAATCCCTCTCTCTTCCTGCCAAGGGTATTCTTGTTCCCCTTTTAAAGAAGGAGTAAGTTCACATTTTGATCATCCGTCTTGAGTTTCATTTGTTCTAGGCCACTAGGGTAATTCAAGCATTTGGGCTAATAGCCACTTATCAGTGAGTGCATACCATGTATGTCTTTCTGTGATTGGGTTAGCTCACTCAGAATGATATTTTCCAGTTCCAACCATTTGCCTACGAATTTCATAAAGTCGTTGTTTTTGATAGCTGAGTAATATTCCATTGTGTAGATGTACCACATTTTCTGTATCCATTCCTCTGTTGAAGGGCATCTGGTTTCTTTCCAGCTTCTGGCTATTATAAATAAGGCTGCGATGAACATAGTGGAGCAGATGTCTTTTTTATATGTTGGGGCATCTTTTGGGTATATGCCCAAGAGAGGTATAGCTGGATCCTCAGGCAGTTCAATGTCCAATTTTCTGAGAAACCTCCAGACTGATTTCCAGAATGGTTGTACCAGTCTGCAACCCCCAAACAATGGAGGAGTGTTCTTTTCTCCATCCTCGGCTGTCACCTGAGTTTTTGATCTTAGCCATTCTCACTGGTGTGAGGTGAAATCTCAGGGTTGTTTTGATTTGCATTTCCTGATGACTAAAGATGTTGAACATTTCTTTTAGGTGTTTCTCAGCCATTCGCATTCCTCAGCTGTGAATTCTTTGTTTAGCTCTGAACCCCATTTTTTAATAGGGTTATTTGTCTTTTTCTAACTTTTTGAGTTCTTTGTATATTTTGGATATAAGGCCTCTATCTGTTGTAGGATTGGTAAAGATCTTTTCCCAATCTGTTGGTTGCATGTTTTGTCCTGACCACAGTGTCCTTTGCCTTACAGAAGCTTTGTAGTTTTATGAGATCCCATTTGTTTCCATTCTTGATCTTAGAGCATAAGCCATTGGTGTTTTGTTCAGGAAATTTTTCCAGTGCCCATGTGTTCCAGATGCTTCCCTAGTTTTTCTTCTATTAGTTTGAGTGTGTCTGGTTTGATGTGGGTCCTTGATCCACTTGGACTTAAGCTTTGTACAGGGTGATAAGCATGGATCGATCTGCATTCTTCTACATGTTGACCTCCAGTTGAACCAGCACCATTTGCTGAAAATGCTATCTTTTTTTCCATTGGATGGTTTTGGCCCTTTGTCAAAAAATCAAGTGACCATAGGTGTGTGGGTTCATTTCTGGGTCTTCAATTCTATTCCATTGGTCTATCTGTCTGTCTCTGTACCAATACCATGCAGTTTTTATCACAATTGCTCTGTAATACCGCTCAGGATAGCGATTCCCCAGAAGTCCTTTTATTGTTGAGCATAGTTTTAGCTATCCTGGGTTTTTGTTATTCCAGATGAATTTGCAAATTGTTCTGTCTAACTCTTTGAAGAATTGGATTGGTATTTTGATGGGGATTGCATTGAATCTGTAGATCGCTTTTGGCAGAATGGCCATTTTTTACTATATTAATCCTTGAGCATGGGAGATCCCATCTTCTGAGGTCTTCTTCAATTTCTTTCTTCAGAGTCTTGAAGTTCTTGTTGTACAAATCTTTTACTTGCTTGGTTAAAGTCACACCGAGGTACTTTATATTATTTGGGTCTATTAAAGGGTGTCATTTCCTAATTTCTTTCTCGGCTTGTTCCTCTTTTGTGTAGAGGAAGGCTACTGATTTATTTGAGTTAATTTTATTACCCAGCCACTTTTTTGAAATTGTTTATTAGCTTTAGTAGTTCTCTGGTGGAACTTTTGGGATCACTTAAATATACTATCATATCATCTGCAAATAGTGATATTTTGACTTCTTCTTTTCCGATCTGTATCCCTTGACCTCCTTTTTGTTGTCTGATTGCTCTGGCTAGAACTTCAAGAACTATATTGAATAAGTAGGGAGAGAGGGGCAGCCTTGTCTAGTCCCTGATTTTAGTGGGATTGCAAGTTTCTCTCCATTTAGTTTAATGTTAGCCACTGGTTTGCTGTATATGGCTTTTACTATGGTGCATCATTCTTAATACTTCATCCCTTCAGTCCTTGCTAGAACGAGTTGGTATCTTCAGTGGTATCTTATTTCTAGATAGGCTTAGAGACCATTCATGTTAGCTTTAAGGCTCCCATTCAATCCTCTAGGCCTCTATCAATGAGGGGCTCAAGGCTCCAAATCTCTTCTCACCATGCCTGCTTTCCCAGAGGTCTCTTCTCTGACTCTCACCTGGAGGAAGTTATGTCCCTTCTCCTGCCCAGGATACAGACCTGCCTGCTGGCATTGCCCGTTCCAAATCCTCCCTGCAATCCCACCTTCAACAAACAGTTCTTGTTTACCCAGGAAACAAATCTTCTTACCCCGGAAGGGCCACAGGTAGTGTAGATCCTCTTCCTCCTGCATTTCCTACATGTCTTAGGCTTTTGAAAATTGAGGCACAAAATGTTTCTAGGCTTTTCTCATCTTTCTCATATTAAAAAGTTTTGACCTAAATTTAAAAGTCTCATCTGAAACCTGAATAAACCTGAATAACAAAGGAAACTTGCACTCAGAGTGAAATCTCACCTGCCCTGAACTCGTTCCTAAGTAAACAGTATTTTAAGCTTGTATGTTTTAAGCCACATTTCCAGGATTATTGCATAGGACTCTTAGAGCATGATATTGCTACTTTCGGTGTGATTTTGGTTTTATTCTCTTAAAAAAAAAAAAAAGAGTCACGTTCTCTATGGAAATCTCTCTACTCCAGATTCTGGTTTAATTCTCTCACATGATCTCAGTTCTTGAATTTACATGGAGTCTCATTTCTCTCTCAGACTACTTTATAACAATAAAAGACACATACACATCTTCTCTCTTCAACTCATCCTCATGCTTCTTGAGACTCAGCTCTGTCTTATTTAATTTTCATATTCCCAGATGTGGATCCGGGCTCCAATTACACAGTACATTAATTAAGAATAAGGAGGAAGGACACAGCAGAGGTGAAGCTGGTAAGTAGAGGAGCCTGAAGGACCGTGGAGGTGGGATGCAAACACTGGTAAACTCAGGCTCTCTTTCCATCGCATCTGCTTTTAAGATTGTAACCTGTAAGTTCAACTCTCAGGCATATGGTCTCTCTTTTCCCCCTGAAATCTAACCAGACTAGAATTCTTTTGGGGCTAAGTGGTCAGAGGTTAGCACACGAAGTACCAAAGTTGCTTTCAGCCATAATCAGCAGCTTCACTGAGTGACCGCTTTCTGCACTCCTACCAAACCAGAAGTACACAGTTTCCAAAATAATCATCTTAGAGGTAATAAGTGCAAGAGCTTCTCCGTGCATGCTTGCCACTGCCCCAGAATCTTAATAAGTACTTCAGACACCAAGTCACTGAATAGTCCTGTTATTCAATGAAGAAAAAGCGTAGCTTGCACACTAATTCATTACTACTGTGTAAATATACAGATGGGCATGTCTGTACCATAAAACCAGAATTGATCTTACACACGTCAGATACACAGTTTGCATAGATATTTCCACAAATGTGACTGAACTTTGGGTATCACTTATAAGATTTTGTCAACTATTTCCAATAACCTGATGTGTACATCAGGGCAAAGAGTGCTTCATGATTTTTTTTCCCCTTCCTGGAACTGACATTTATTTAATGGGATTCTATCTCATGACAACCTCTTTGCTTCACTCAGATGTTTAGTCAACGAAAATTACTGAATTAATGGAGGAAAATTACCTTCTTAAGACTGGGTTGCATGAATTCTCGAAACCGGCAGTGGTTACGTAACCTACCAGTTATATAATATCGTAGTGAACAGTGTTTTAAAATACAGTGGTTTAGCTGGGAGTCCTGCTTTCTGAGGGTAGCCTTGCTTCTTTCTACTTGAGTCTCTGTTACCTCCTCCGCGCCATCTATATATTTCCCAGGGACACACCTTCTTAGTTCCCAAATACTGAGCTATGATTGTCCAAGCGTCACATTGGCTGTTTGTCTTTCCATTCACGAATAAAGACACACGCACATCCATGTACTGATGTGTGAATCATCTAACTCCAGATATTACACTGCAGAGATAATTCTAATCTATAAAGGATTTCCCATCTCCTGGCTTTCAGTATTACATAGTTATATAAGTATATCTTTCAATGAAGTCATTCGTTTTTTTTTATGAATATAGGTAAATCATTGGACATTGGTTTTACTGAGGATAATTTCATCTAAACAATTTCTTCATTGGTGAAAATTTGGGCCACTTGACTTCCATAGTGTGAATAAAATAGCCAACACTATTTATAACGTCACACAGATGGGACAAATAGGCAGTTTGTAGTCGGATACTGAATACATAATAAAATGAAGTTTTGTGTTTGATTTTAGTTTTTGATGTTGTTTTATTTTGTCCTGATAGACTGAACCATTTGTGTTTAAGTAGGCTGAAGCATTGATAAGTATACATTTTCTGATAAAAACTTATCTTACAGTCCCCCCAAATGACATGAACATGGGGTTCGTAAGGCGGCAGAGCAGGCTACTGCATAAGCACTTACCTCATAAACCTGACAACCTGGGTTCAAGCTTCAAGCTCTGAAATCCATGACAAAGGAGAGAATCCACTTGAGAAAGTTGTCTTCCCACTTCCACATACACAATATCAATAACCAATAAATATTCAAATATATAAAATAACAGTAAACATTGATGTTTTCCTGATAGGTCAGAAAATTTTTAAAAGAATTTACATCCCTTCTTCTGCAATTTATCTATTTAGAAAGAGTCTACCTAAGAGGCTGGGGAGATGGCTCATGGGTACAGTGCTAGCTGTACACATTCGAGCATCTGAGTTCTGATCCCCAATACCATATAAAGAGAACAAATCTGGGTGTACACCCATAACCCCATTGCTGGGAAGGCAGAAACAAGCTGGTCCTAGGGGTTCACTGGCCACCCAGTCTCTTCAGAATTAGGGAAAGGGGGAAAGGTGTCCTGAAGAATATGGTGAGGACGTTGATTGAGGAGGAAATCTGCTAGCTTTCGCATGCACATGCCAGTGGTGAGCATACTGTCTACACATGTATACACACACACCTCATACACACACACCCCTCACAGATACAAGCAACTCACACACACTCAACTCATACAGCACACAACACTCATACAATGCACACACTCACACAAACAACACACACCGAACTCATACAACATATACACACACAACTCGCACACTCAAACATCTCATGCTCAAATCATACAATGCAGACAGCACACCCACCACACACCCACATGCACACACATGCACACAGATGCATTCTGTTTGGTATTATGACCAACAATACTGACAAGGGACATGGGAGTCTAATGTGAAACTTCACTAACTACTGGGTAGGAAAGTGGGAATGTTACATCTCTCAAAAGAGTCTTCAACACTGTAACATAGAGTCTTGAGCACAGATTCACAAAGCATCCCTGCAGTAAATTGCACCAGTTTATAAAGGATACAAGTTACTATGTATTGATTCATGCCTTAGGGCCTTTATGAGAGAGCTACTAGTTTTCCTTTGCATTTAATCTACCATTCTTGGCCATATACAACTCAGACTTTACAGGTAAAATGGACCGGAACAGTCATGCTAAGCAGTGATTTCAGAAAGAAATAGGTTCAAACTTCAAATTCATACACACTGTTATTTATTAAGAGCCCAGTCAAAGGTTTATGGCAAGCAGGTTAAGTCTGGTGGCTGACAGAGGTTCCCACTCATCCTCAAGTTCCTTCCTTCCTTCTGTGGCTGTCCTTTATTACCACAAGTGAGCAAACCAATGGTGTGTGTATAATATTGCCAAGGAGTATTCCATCTTTACGGCTCTACAGGTAACATCAAATCTTTGTAGATCAGGATAAATCTGGGCAGCAGGTTTACAAATCACTCCAGTGTTGTGGTCACCGCCAGGGAGAGAAGCGCGGAGTGGTTTGCTGGGAACCAGTCTTGCTTTTTTTTTTTTTAAACCACAACACTGCAGTGATTACAAAAGATCAATTTTTTAAGATGTTTTTATGTCTCCCAAATCAAAAATTTCTTTCTCAAAAGAGTGTTCTGGCTGAGCATCACCTGTAATTCTAGCCTACAGGCACGAGGAGGCGGAAGTATCAATAGGTAAATGTTATCCTCTGCTACTTAGGATGGTCAAGGACAGCCTGTGCTAAGTGAGACCCTGCCTCACAAGAAAACCTGATTCGTTAATTCCGAAGGGAAGCATGCTGGCTTTCAGGCCTCGGTTCCATTTTTGTTTTAAAGACAGTTTATTATCAAAGATGGTATTGGAATAGGATCGAGAGAACATGGGACATTGCACTGTGCAGAAGACACAGACACGTGCGTGGGCAACACGCTCCTCATATACTAGGATACTAGCACTTCAGGACATTACTGCAGGGTCAGTCACCCCAAAGGCACTTTTAAGTAGAGGAGGGGCATAGGACAGACGCAGAAGGACCTGGAGGATGTCCCTGTTTGTAAACTCACTAAGAGGCTTAAGCCTGATCTTCACTGCATAGGAGGACGGGTGGCTGCTGCTCAGTTGCTGGCCAGGCACCTCCAAAGCCACTTCCTGCCTTTCTTCTTATCTTTGAGTCTCTTTTTAGCAGCTCTCTTGCCCTTTATAGGTAGTGGCTTCTAAATTTTGAGATCAACTAACTTAAATTCCCCAAAGCCCAAGGAAACCCATCCCTATTGTTCCCCCATGAGTTTTATGGATCACTTGGAAACTTAAACTACGAGTCCTAGCAGACAAAATTAAGCATTGTGTTGAAGAAATACCTGTGAATTTCCTAGGCGAAGGGGTCACATTTAGTTCATCTTTGCATCTAAGATTCACGCCATGGAACCTAACAGAGTGGTTACCGAAAAATATTTATGATTGAAAAATGTTTGCTATGGTTAGGGAAAGTTGTCAGAGAAATTAAAAATGAGACATTGACAGGGAGACAGGTTTCAACATGGATAGGGACCTGCTGGTTAGGACAAGAACTTCTAAGACAGTAAAGTCCTTACATACGTGTAACATATACGCAGCGTTTCTTGTAGTTATCTATTTAACTATAGTACACTATGTAACACTTGCAGAGTGAATGGCACTCTAACAGTTTGCTCTCTGAGCATTTTTGAAAATGATCGCTTTCAATGTTATTGATAGTGGTGATAATAAGGCTTGAAGAGTTTAGGATGGAATTCCTAGTTACCTGTAATGTTACATTCTCTGCCTTTTAAATCTCTGTCAGGGACAGTTTCCCATGTGTTGATTACACCTGCTATTTAAATGAAATGTCAAGTGCCAGACATTAGTTTTGGCTAACTGAATTAAAATATAAGTGAGTGCACCATGCCCAGCAATAGATGGCCAACACAAAATGAGCTCAATGGTGTTTTTGTATACCGTTGTGTCATATGTACACACACACACACACACACACACACACACACACACACATCAATCTTATTGGTCTTTTACATATATATTATGGTTTCTGGTTTCATATTTTAATAAAGTGTGTGTGTGTTTCTTATGCCCTTCCTTCTTATTCTGTTTTTTTTTCTTTATTTTCATGTTGGTTTTCTAAAGAGATGGGTATATATTGTACAAAAATTCTTTCAATAAAAAAGGAAAATAAGGGGTTGGGGATTTAGCTCAGCGGTAGAGTGCTTGCCTAGCAAGCGCAAGGCCCTGGGTTCAGTCCCCAGCTCCAAAAAAAAAAAAAGGAAAATAGGTGAGATGGGGGAAAATAGAGCTAAGGAGTAGATTTTTGGACTAAATGTGACCTAATAATTAAATAGACAGGGTCTCACTATGTACTCCTGGTAGCCTGGTACTTACTAGGTAGAACAGGCTCATCTTAAACTCACAGCGATTCCTTTTCTCAGCGCTGGGATTAAAGGCATGCACCATCATACCTAGCAAGAATTTTATCATATACCAAAATCTAGCCCACTGATGAAATGTGGTCCTGGTGAAGTTCCCACTAGCTAAGAAGACCAAAGCCAATTGAAGAAACAGAATAAACACTTACCCTGCCTTCATGGTCACTGATACCATAATGTCCCCCTGGGTGGTGCTTAGTTTTATTATGATGCTATAGGTCTTGAATTACAACCTGTGTATTTCAATGGCCAATCAGAAGCACCATAAAAAGAGCCTTTGGTCCAATATAAGGAATTAAATATTTGCTTTCCTAGCCACACTCATTGTCTATAATAAAATTATATTTATTGATAAAGGGATTTAAAAGAAAATGTCACATGCAAAGTTTAGAGAAATTCAAGGAGATTTTGGATGTCAATACCTCTTGCTAGAATTCCTAATTCAAGACAGTTGTATAATTTTTATGAAAACTCTGTACATCTACATAAGTAACAATACAAATCTAGTTCTATTGCAAACAGGATTTTTATATCCTATCAGTTCCGCATGAGGGCCTCCCACGCATCATTAGAAAGTTGAGGCTCACTCCTGAATCGCTGTGGTTTGACAACATTGGGTAAACAGAAATACATTATGATTATAAAATTCTATGCTCAAAGGTTTGTTTATTTTTTAGAGAATGCCATAGATTGTCCAAGGTCTGCAATCCAACTTTGAAAACTAAAATCACTCAAAACCATAAAACGTTAAAAGTCAACACTATAAGCTCAGATGGCCATTGCTACGTTCAGGTGAGGTGTCTCAGCTGTTCAAGCCTGTAAGGATGGATGGTGAAAATTGACTTCAAAGTTAACCTTTGACCTCTATGCACGTGTTGTGGCATGTTCTCTAATTATCTCCCCTCTCTCACACACATATTAATACAAACATTCATAAAATTAATTAAAAAAACCAAACCTCCCTCTGATTCCTGAGCCACACTGTGGTGGTTTGAATGAGACCTGTTCCCTACATGCTTGTGTATTCGAACTCTTGGTCTCTAGCTAGCTGCACTGCTGGAGTTTGTCAGACCTCTAGGAGGTGGAGCCTTAAGGGAGGAAGTATTTCACTGAGGGAGCCTTGGGATTTTGTAACTCAGTAGCTCACTCATTCCAGCATGCAGTTGTGACAATGTTTCAGTGGTTTGCTCCTCCCTGACATTCCGCACGTCTATGCCTCTGTAACTACAAGCCAAATGGACACTCTTATTTAGGTTGACTTTCATCAAGGTGTTAGCTTGTGTTAACAAAAACAAAACAAACAAGATACCTAATAGACACTCTCTGGATACATGAAAAAATCATTAAGGTAATAGGTCAGATATTTGCCTCTTAAAATATTTAAATTTTATATGCAGCCGAAATTTAAGAAAAGGATATGACGCTAAGCTGACTTGATTTTATTTTGATGAAAATTTGACTCAATCCCCTCATAGGTTCACAATTGTGCCTATTTTCTTTTTAATTCCATTAACACTGGAAAGTTCTTTCTATGACCTCAGCAATTGGTAGAACGATCTGCTAAAGGCAGGGAACTCCTTCTCTCGAACCATTCGGAGTGAAGTGTATGCTTGAAAACCAGTTAGTGACTGGGGCTTCTATAGGGAACTGTGCAGGCTGAAAGCAAAGCCACACCAGGATGTGAGCTCTGAGCGCCAAGCTCCCCTGACTCCCCAGATGGATGACCAGGATAGGACCCCTCAGCTTTAACCATGATAATTTCTCTAATCTTTGTCACTCAGAGTCTTTGCCACTGAGCTTTTCCTTTCCTCGTTTGGGTTTCCTTTTAAAAAAAGAGCAATATTATCACTCAGGGGACAAGCATGCATTTGAATAGTATTGCACACCTAGGGTAAACGATACAAACACGTCACAGTTGGAAAAGATGGTTACAAGCATTGCCACAGTGATCACTGTCCTTAGTAAAATGTGTAAGTTTTGAAAAATATTAAGTGTACCTGCCATCTTAGCAATAATTTGTTGGGGAAGAACCCCATATATTGATGGGAATTAGGCAGTGTATATAATAAACCTAAAGAAAAAAGGTATACATAAAAATAAGAGAATAAAGGCACACATCTGTTCAAATAGGAAAACACTAGAAAGAATCAAAAGTTTACAAATAGAAGAATGGCTAATAAATTAAGTCATATACAGGATGAGTTGCTTGTAGTCACTATATCACACTAGAATGTAGACATGGTAACCAAGTAATGGGAGCTTTGTAAGAGCAAGAGCGGCACTGTTCAATACACATTAATTATAAATGACAATACCTATGCATATGATGAATTGGTGGCAAAGTATATCTTCTGTACAGTGTATTCTATCTGTGCTTAAAGCTATCCCAGGATCTCCTCACTGGGGGACTGAGGCGGGGTAGATGAATAACAAAGTCATTAAATGGCAGAATCAGTACATCAGCCAAATCTGTCTTGACAAAAATATTTGTGATTATTATATTCTATATGTGTCCTCATTTCATGTAAGTTCCTGTATTCTGGGATGTGTAAAATAAATATAAACTCATCACCCAGAAGCAAGCCAGTACTCTAAGTGCTATATTAGGAGAATGCATTCACAATTCTAAAACTTGCTTCCTCCAAGAGGCAGGATCATGGGCATAATTTCAATGAGTGTACTTGGTAAAGAGCATTGTATGTGTATGTATGTGTGTGTGTGTGTGTGTGTGTTTGTATATGTGTGTGTGTATGTGTGCATGAGAGCAAGTGTACGTGTGTATATGCACTCACCTGCACAAGAGCATTTTCTCTCTGTACCTTAACTTTTGAGAGAGGGTCTCTCACTAAACCTGATGTCATCAGTTTCTGCCAGGTTGACTGGCAGCCAGTTCCTGGGATCTTCCTGTTTGTCACCTTGAAACCTAGTTTTGAGTTACAGGCATTCAGAACATGCTTTGTTCATATGTGGGTGCTAGGGATCTGAATTCAGGTACCCTTGCTTTCAAAAGAAGTCTTGTCATGTAAGCCATGTAAGTCGTCCCTTCCTAACCCTCTACCTTGGTTTGGAAACAGGACTTGGAGCCCACGGTTTCAGCTGAGCAGGTCAGGAGACTTTTCTGAGCCATGTTAGTTTTGCAAAGTTAATTAGTTTAGAAATTCCCTTTCTTAGTTACGTGTCAGGTGCTGGCACGGTGGTAAGTATAATAATCTAAGTGGGCTTTTAAAAAGTTACTCAAGTGTCTTTAGAGGATACATTAGAGGCCAGGGGATGTAGGAAATATGGACAGTGTATCCATCAATTTCACAGGAAATGTCCTGTTAGAGGAAATGATGTATTTGTTTTAAGCTCTCCATAAAACCCCACAGGATGCTCTGTAGTAATCAGTGGTCAAATTCATTGGTCCTCACATTCTTCAGAAGAGTGACATATCTTCCTTGTTCTGTAGACAGAACTAGGGTATCCAAATCTCCTGTAGAAATGGATTTCCCATCCCTCTTAGCTCCGCCCTTCTCTGTTGGTGACTGCTTTTCTAGGGAAGTTCATTCAGTTCAGCAAATGAACTTCTAATGTGGGAGCCAATCCCTTCACAGTAGAACATTCACACCTAAGTTCTTCCTGACTCTTTTCACTGGGTGTGTCAGTGGAATGCTCACCAATTAGGGTGGGGGTCATTCACTTTTATTTAGCTGTATAATAAGGCTAAATAAGTAAGAACAGACCTTTTTGTTTTCAAAGTGTCTAACTCTGGGGTAGGGAACTCTAACGAGATTTATTTATTATGAAAGAGTAGAAGAAGTCCATGGGGATGGAGATGGACTAAGACAATTAACATCATGAGCTTAAACGAACTAAATCCTGATAGGATGGCCTCCAAAACTGAGAATGGAAGGTCATTTATTTGCTGTGGAAATGAGCACAGACCCCGTGGGACTAGCCCAAGAAGAAGTTGAGGCATGCAAAAAAAAAAAAAAAAAAAAAAAATCTGGAAATGGGCAAAATGAACACCTTACACTGCCAGTTTTAAAAGTGACTGGATTTCTTTATCTTTCAGAGGC